>NC_091349.1:27864947-27925406 GCF_038502225.1 Cherax quadricarinatus
CAGGATGTGAGTGTGAGGGAGATGCGTTAGGCATTACGTTGAATGACAGGGGGTAAAGCAGCTGGAACTGACGGGATAATGACAGAAATGTTAAAAGCAGGGGGGGATACAGTGTTGGAGTGGTTGGTATTTTTGCTTAATAAATGTATGAAAGAGGGGAAGGTACCTAGGGATTGGCGGAGAGCATGTATAGTCCCTTTTTAAAATGGGAAGGGGGACAAAAGAGATTGTAAAAAATATAGAGGAATAAGTTTACTTAGGATACCAGGAAAAGTGTACGGTAGGGTTATAATTGAAAGAATTAGAGGTAAGACAGAATGTAGAATTGTGGATGAGCAAGGTTGTTTTAGAGTGGGTAGGGGATGTGTAGATCAAGTGTTTACATTGAAATATATATGTGAACAGTATTTAGACAAAGTTAGGGAAGTTTTTATTGCATATATGGATTTAGAAAAGGCATATGGTAGAGTGCATAGAGGAGCAATATGACAGATGTTGCAAGTATATGGAATAAGTGGTAAGTTACTAAATGCTGTAAAGAGTTTTTATGAGGATAGTGAGACTCGGGTTAGAGTTTGTGGAAGAGAAGGAGACTACTTACCAGTAAACGTAGGTCTTAGAAAGGAATGTGTAATGTCGCCATGGTTGTTTAATATATTTATAGATGGGGTTGTAAAACAAGTAAATGCTAGGGTGTTCGGGAGAGGGGTTGAATTATGGGGAATCAAATACAAAATGGGATTTGACACAGTTGCTTTTTGCTGATGATACTGTGCTTATGGAAGATTCTAAAGAAAAATTGCAAAGGTTAGTGGACGAGTTTGGGAGTGTGTGTGAAGATAGAAAGTTGAAAGTGAACATAGAAAAAAGTAAGGTGATGAGGGTATCAAATTATTTAGATAAAGAAAAATTGGGTATCAAATTGGGGAAAAGGAGTATGGAAGAAGTGAATGTTTTCAGATACTTGGGAGTTGACGTGTCGTCGGATAAATTTATGAAGGATGAGGTTAATCATAGTATTGATGAGGGGAAAAAAGGTGAGGGGTGCGTTGAGGTATATGTGGAGACAAAAAACGTTATCTATGGAGGCAAAGAAGGGAATGTTTAAAAGTATAGTAATACCAACACTCTTATATGGGTGTGAAGCTTGGGTTGTGAATACAGCAGCGAGGAGGCGGTTGGAGGCAGTGGAGATGTCCTGTCTAAGGGCAATGTGTGGTGTAAATATTATGCAGAAAATTCGGTGTGGAAACTAGGGGAAGGTGTGGAGTTTATAAAAGTATTACTCAGAGGGCTGAAGAGGTGGTGTTGAGGTGGTTTGGTCATTTAGAGAGAATGAATCAAGGTAGAATGACATGGAGAGCGTTTAAATCTCTAGGGAAAGGAAGGCGGTGTAGGGGTCGTCCTCGAAAAGGTTGGAAGGAAGGGGTAAGGGAGGTTTTGTGGGCGAGGGGCTTGGACTTCCAGCAGGCGTGTGAGCGTGTTCGATAGGAATGAATGGAGACGAATGGTATTTGGGACCTGACGATCTGTTGGAGTGTGAGCAGGGTAATATTTAGTGAAGGGATTCAGAGAAACCGGTTATTTTTATACAGCAGGACTTGAGTCCTGGAAATAGGAAGTACAATGTCTGCACTTTAAAGGAGGGGTTCGGGATATTAGCAGTTTGGAGAGATATGTTGTGTATCTTTATACGTATATGCTTCTAAACTGTTGTATTCTGAGCACCTCTGCAAAAACGGTGATTATGTGCGAGTGAGGTGAAAGTGTTCAATGATGAAGTATTTTCTTTTTGGGGATTTTCTTTTTGGGTCACCCTGCCTCGGTGGGAGACGGCCAACTTGTTAAATAAAAAAAATATATTGATATTTGAATATATACGTTTATAGGATGTCGGATCTCCACTGGCCCTTCGACATTTTATATCTGGTGTTAGCTTCTCATATACGAGGCTGTAGCATCTATACTTTGACGATGTAATTCATTTGGTGGAATATAATCTCCTCAGGCCAAGATAATGAATTTTACCTTCAATTTTCTGATATATAGCAATTTTTATTTGAGGGTATCTCAGTGATCTTTTAGGTTCAATTAACAATGTTCTGATCTCTACCCGTCTGGTCGTATTTTTAGGAAGTTTTTTTTTATGGCATTTCTGTTGCTTTCCTTTTGAGCAATATTCAACAGGATATTTTATATTTTATATGGGTATTAAATATTGCATTTCTTTGTGAAGTTAAATATTTGCTCTTGGAGAAACTACCTGAATTGTTTAAATGACTTAATCCCTAAACTGTTGTTCTGTTAAAATATCGTCGGAAATATTCCCCCGATTTTCGGGCAGCGTAATTTAAGTGTTTTGCGAATGTGAGCTCCAACTCCTGGATTTTGCTTCAGCATTATGAAGGTGTTGACCTACTGCTCCTTAATCTTTAATAGGGTTAAACAACATGTGCTTGGCTTCCTCAGTGTATTGAACTAATGTGCCACTCTTGAAGATGTTGATTTCTACTGCAAGGGCATTTTTGGAAGCACGAGTTATTTCTCTCTCTCTCTCTCTTTCTCTCTTTACACAGGGTTTTACAATGTTAGGTTACGGATCCCTAATATTATTGACAAACTATTGACATGGTAACGATTCCTAACTTTATTTTACAAACTAAGAGCTGTTACCTACATTAGCTCATTTGAAAGCATTTTTATTGTTATGAAACATACAAGTAGGGCCATCATTTTTATTTGATCAACTGATTTTATCTCGTTGATATTATGTTGTATGAACATGTTCCAGACTCGTCATCCTGGGGATATATGATCTCAGATGAAGTGATGTTCTGGAGAAGGGTACAGCCAGAGTGAAGTTGCTGCTTTCTGCCCGTCTTGTGGTATAGAAGCTTGCTTCTTGTTGTCCTCGAAAGTGGAGCCACTAGTCTGTCAAGCAGTCGCAGATGAGATGAGATGGGGGGGGCAAGCAAGCCAAGAAAGTGGAGCATACTCATGATGTGAGCGTACTTCTGCCTCGTACAGAATCTTGTAACCACTAGTGTCGAGCAAATGCGAGATACGTCGAAGTGCTGTACGCTTCCTGGCTGCCTTGTTTGCAAGATTTACAACGTGGTTCTTCATGGTCAGTTTGGAGTCGAATTTCACCCCATGTATATCAACTTTTTCCTCGGGTACCAAACTATCTCACTTATTCTTACTACTGCACCGGCATTATCACCATGGTGCTTAGAGACCATCATTTGTGTTATCTCAAGTGCAAGTGTTACATGTCGTCGGTTTCCACAGGCTGATATAGTTCTTAGTTCGTGATTGATGTAGCTTAGAGCAACTGGCATTTCTACTCTTTGATGAGTAAATGTCAGAGTACAGTCATCTGCATATGCATGTGATTCAGAGATGAGATGAAGAAGGTCATTAAAGTAGACATTTCATAACTATGGCCCAAGCACACTTCCCTGTGGAACACTTGCCCCAATGGGATGTCTTGCTGATTCTCTTCCATTGAGAACTACACTTAGGGATCTACCATGAAGGTAACCACTGAGAAGACATAGTGCAAAGACTACGATTCCCAGTGCTTGTGGTTTGGCCAAGAGGCCCTGGTGCCTGTGAAGGCTTACTCAGCTCTGTAATAACTTCAGACAGTATTACCAAAGCTGGCTTCTCCTCAGGGAAATTAATGAATAGAAAACGAAATAATAATTAGCAAAGATAAACACTTTATTATTTATTAAAGCAAACTTAAAACAATAAAACATGACAGGTATATCCTATTTGAAAGAAAAATGAAAAATGAAATGAATAAAATAACATTTGAACTCAACGCTAATATATATATTGGGGTGTCTGGTGTTGGTGACACTTCGTGTTGTTGAAATCTTAGCCGTTGCTGATGTGGGGGGGAGGGGTCGCAGGTGTTTGTGACCACCACCGGCTAGTTCTTCACATAGTATCGCCGTGAATATTCTATCCCGATGACAGGAAAGCAGGTTCTTTACCGCTGCAATGATGTGGGGTTACGTCCTACAATTTCATACAGGTGCACAGATAATTAAATCCAATATGGGACGTCTCCAGGACGTTAGTCCGTCTCTGTCAGTTCTTCTAGTTGATTGACAGGTGACCCTCTTTGCCATCTAAGCTGAAAAGATAGACAGGTTACCCACTGCTTAAATAATCACTCCATGATAAGTACAATACCTAAAAGACGTGGTGACTATTACAACAGTCAACTTAGAGCAAGGCTGAAAAGACTAATTTTATTATTGGTCAAAAGTGAAGCTTTCAACCACTAAATCCACTAGAATACAAGGCAGGCATGTACTTACAGTAGTGTTGGGAGCTGTGAGTCTAGTGATTTACTGTTTGACCAGAGCCCCACACGTCACCTTTCGGGAGGGGGGAAAGAGGGAGGGGAAGCGATAGTGGGAGCTAGACTGACCCTACGTTAACAAGCAGCCGGCAATCAAACTATCACTTTAGGGGTGGGGGAGAAAAGGCGGGAATAGCGGGAGCTTGACTTACCCTACCTTAACAAGTAGCCGGCAATGAAACTATTGTTACTATATATTCCCTCGCTACTCCTATCTATTGAACTTTTCCCTCACAGTGCCACACTCGGTCGAAAGCACCAGCAATGTCCAGTTCTACCACATAGCTGATTTTGATTTCATCCAGTGACTGGTGCCATTTAGTGGAGAGGATTAACAACAGATCAGCAGCAGAGTAACCTTCACTGAAGCCATATTGACGGTCACAAAGTAGTGAGTGGTAGTCAAAAATCTCTGTCATTTGTCTTGAGATTATTGTCTCGAGGATCTTGCCAGTGATTGACAGGAGTGACAGTGGTCTGTAGTTGCTGATTTCTGATCTGCTCTGCTCTTCTTTTTGTGAACAGGGACTTTATTCGCCTATTTCCACAGAGACGGCCATTTACACTGTACTAGGCAGTGCTGAAAGATGCGAGTTAGAGGTGCTCCTAGCTGGTCTGCACATCTATTCAGCTCAACTTGTCTGGGCCCACAGCCTTTTCTTGGTCAGGCAGTTTTGACGCAGTTTTTGCAGCTAGCCAAGAAGGGTCCCTTGCTGGATCAGGAACTTGCATTTTGGTAGCAAAGTGTTAGGCAAAGAGGTCCGCTTCCGCTTGAGTACTAGTAGAGGTGGTCTCATCCTGTCGATTTAGAGGTGGAATGAGTTCATCAGGCAGATAACCTTGTCTGTCCATGACCAGAGACCACCAGGTTTTGGAGCCAGCTCTACCTGATGCTAGCTTTCTTTATGTCCACCTCCCATTTAGAGATGGCTCACTTTTGAACTTCACCCATATGCTTACAGGCTTGTCTGTGCAAGTTCCTGTTGTAGGATGTCATGATGAAGGTATACCTTCCCCAAGCCTTGTACTTATCAGTAGTAGCCTCTTTAAAACGAAAGCCGAACCAAGACTGATCTGTAGTCTTCGTCACAGACTGCCGGTGAGGGATGTGTTCGTGTTGTAGAGTAAGGATGTGTCCAGTGAAGGCATTCATTTGGCTATCAACATCCCTGCGAGTAGAGCATTCCAATCGATGGTGGCGAGCTCTGAATAAAGGGCTGGCCACTTACGTCTTTCCCATAGCCAGGTTGTGCGTGTGAACTCCTCACCTCGTTCTGTTGGGACCTTAAGTGTCGCAAAAACAACCTTGTGGTCAGGCGATCCAGCATAGCCGAGGGATTGACAAGTGACTATACCATCTGCCAGATCACTCACTACTGGGTCAAGAGAGGAGCCACACTGCAAGAAGGTCATCAAAGTCCCTCTGAATAAGATGTTGTTTGAGGTTACCAACAAATATGATATGTTGACACTTGTGTTGGAGCAGAAGGGAGACCACATTTTCCAAGGAAGTTAATGGAGTCTGCATGTTGCCACTGAGGTCTGTACATTGCACATACTGGTACAGAGGCGCTAGTGTTTATGCATAGTTTGAAGAACATTTCAAGATGAGTAGGGATGGCAACATCAACGTGCTGGGCATGTACACTTTTAAAGAAGCACACAGCAACACCACCTCCTTGCCCTTGCCTGTCTCTTCTCATGCATGAGGTGTAGCCAGCAATTCTTGCTTAATTTTCTGGGGTCCTGTCGTGCAAAAATGTTTCAACTTAAGCTATCATGTAGGGACGTTGAGTGTTCACAAAACTGTGTGTGAGCTCTCTAACATTGGTAATGAAAACTCTAATGTTGGCCGACAGGATGTTGATAGACTGGCTCGTCATGATGTGTTCAGCTTGAGGTGGTGGGTGTGTAAGGTGCCTGCCCTTGAAACGGGAAGGGCACCGAGGCAGGTGCTGGGATGTAGGTCTGTGGTTTTGTAAAGGGCACAAAATCACCTGCTGGGCTGAGATAGGAGTAGCTGAGTGGGTGACGTGAGAGTGTGCTCACCAATTCAGAGATCCTGCAGATTTGTTCCGAGAACAGGTCTCTGAACAGGTGATCCTGTCTGTCAAATTCCTTTTTCTTCCGACACTGGTCATCCTGATGTCCCCTCTTGTGGCAGTAATTGCACCTGGTATCTCGCAGGCAGTTGTCAATGGTGTGACCCCTCAGGTGACAGCGAGCCTGGGAGGGTGGACTCCTATTTGTTGCACCTCATGTGTTTCACTACTAATTTATCAGCAGGTTCTGCCTCTCTCTCTCTCTCTCTCTCTCTCTCTCTCTCTCTCTCTCTCTCTCTCTTTCTCTTTACACAGGGTTTGACAAGGTTAGGTTAAAGATCCGTAACTTTATTGACAAGCTATTGACAAAATAAGGACTCCTAACTTTACTTGCAAGCTAACAGTTATTACCTACATCAGCTCATTTAAAAGTATTTTTCTTGTTATGAAACATACAAGTAGGGAACAGGATGAAGTTGAAGCCATCTGTGTGCCAGCATTTTCATTTGATCAACTGACTCTATCTCGTTGATATCATTATGCTGTACGAATGTGTTCCAGACATCCTGGGGATAAATGATTTAAGAAGCAGTGATGTTATGGAGAAAGCTACAGCTAGAGTGAAGTTGCTGCTTTCTGATATCACAAACTGTAGCGTTTATACTTTGAAGTTGTAATTCATTTGGTGGAACATAATCTCAGGCCAACATAATGAACTTTACCTTCAATTTTATGATACATAGCAAGGTTTGTTTGAGCGTATCTCACTCACTCTCTCCCCCTGCCTCCTCCTCTCCCTACCTCCCTCTCTGCTCCTTTCCCTCTCTCTCTCTCTTCCTCTCTCTCTGCTCCTTTCCCTCTCTCTCTCTCTTCCTCTCTCTCCATCTCTCTTGAAGGAATTAAGCTACAATTGTTTTTTCCTTTAAATTTCTAGGTAGAGCCAGTAGACCTTCTGAGTGCATTATAAAAAGGGTTTTGGGTTATGAGATTCCAGGGGAACTTTTAAAGCCTCAGTCAATGACTCGTGAAATGGTAATAACGAAAATGTACACAACTCAAGGAACAGATAGGTCCCATAAAAAACCGGTCCTGAAATTACCAGACCAGGGCTAGAACCACCGTATCGTGGAAGCTGATAAAGACTCGACCTACAAGTTACATATCCTCCCCGACTTGGGTCCGAGTTCCGTTCCGATCGACTCGTGGGACTTATTTGGGAATTACGGTAGCATGGCGTGTAAAAGTCGTATACCTGTACAACATTCTTTTAACCTAATAGATTTATGTCATCATAATGTTCTTTATTTTTACCAACGTACTTTATTACCTCAAGTTTCAGTACTCACAAACTGATGTTCCTTATTTGCATGTATCATTCATAGGCTTCATAAATGAAAATGCTGTATGGAATGTAGCCTAATCTAATACCATCAATTTTCTTGTTACGCACCAGCCGTATGCGCTAGCGGACGAATGACAATTGTAATTTGTATATTTCCGTATATATATCTTTTATTTTTCTAATTTATACTATATTTTTTTCGGTCGTGTGTGCGGATGGACGCAAGTCGCATAGGTCGTGAATCGGGGAGATCTGTATACTTCTGTAGACCAGGAAATCTTGCATGGTCTCTGACCATAAGTGTGTATTTACACACGGGAGTTTTACACCGATATGATTGTAGAAGCTCTCGTTCAGGTCACATCAACGCTCTTATCAGTGACTTACAAAATCGTAATAACACATATCAGTGATACATTTATTGCACCGCGAAATTTGTTTTATATTAGGAAAATATTTTTTACGCTATCCAAAAATTATATTTTTTTTCTTGCTTATAGGATTTCATCTGATTAATCATGTTTCATAACTTAATAATAATGATAATGAATTTCTCATTAAAATACCTCGAGGAACAGGTACATAATAATCAAAAAAATATTTATATTTTGACGTTTCAAGCCAAAACTTTCCATATGTGTAAGAAGAGAAATACCAAAATAACAAAAAAAGGCACAATACCGTGACTGGAACGATACACAAATAACCCGCACATAAAAGAGAGGAGCTTATGACGACGTTTCGGTCCGACTTGGACCATATACAAAGTCACACTAACGAGAAGTAGAGCAGGACGGGTATATATTGGAAGGAAGAGGTAGTGGTGGTAGTAGTAGTAGTAGTAGTAGTAGTGGTAGTACACAAATTACCCGCACATAAAAGAGAGGAGCTTATGACGACGTTTCTGTCCGACTTGGACCATTTACAAAGTCAGTGTGACTTTGTAAATGGTCCAAGTCGGACCGAAACTTCGTCGTAAGCTTCTCTCTTTTATGTGCGGGTTATTTGTGTATCGTTCCAGTCACGGTATTGTGCCTTTTTTTGTTAGTAGTAGTAGTAGTGGCGGAGATGGAAGGAAGTAGTAATGGGGAAATAAGGAGGAGGAGCCAGTCAAATACAAAGAAAGGGGAGCACTGCCAGGGAGCTAGGTGCCCACAGAGAGAGAGCAAGAACACGTAGGTGGGGGGGAGGGGAAGTAATGAAATAAATAATGGAGGAACAGAAACGCAAGACAGAAGAAAGACAACCCAGAAGAGGAAAAAAGGAAAGAGGAAAGGGGAAGAGGGAGAAGAGGAAAAAGTCACGGATGTTCTGAAGTTTGCAGCATTTCACAATGTAGTGGAAGAGGAAGGCATCTACAGAGACGAAGCCAGGACTAAGATTCATACAAGTAAAGTTGTGTATTAGCGAGGATTCAACCAGACGGCGACTGTTAAAGTTGGAAGTAGGGAAGACAGTTTTAGCAGAAGACCAGTCAATAGGATGGCTGTGAACTCTGACGTGACAGAAAAGAGCATTGTTAGTGTCGGCAAGCCTAACACTGTTTTTGTGCCCTGTCAAGAAAAGCCGTCTTATCTCCCTCTTTCTCCGTGCCCTCCGTATCTGTGATTCTCGATTCCTCCCAAAAGAAATTTCCACTCTTCATAATTCGTTTTCCCGTCTTGGCTACACTTCCCATTTCATAGACTCTGCCTTCTCACGTGCTAAACGTAATTTCTTCTCTCCCAAACTCTCTGCTCCTGGGAACTCTTCTGTCCTCTGCCTTCCCTATATTTCCGGTCTTTCTAATTTCAACAATTCTCTCCTTCCTTTAGACATCAAACTTACTTTCCGCCAGACCAACACTTTTCGCACTAATCTCGTTCATACCTCTCCTCCCTCTACAGATGTTCCTGGTGTCGACTCTATTTCTTGCTCCTCCTGTCCTCTTCATTACTTTGGAGAAACTGGCCGATCTCTTTCTGACGGACCTAGGGAGCACAAAAATGTTGTTAGGCTTGTCGACACTAACAATGCTCTTTTCTGTCACGTCGGAGATCACAGCCATCCTATAGACTGGTCTTCTGCTAAATCTGTCTTCCCTACTTCCAACTTTAACAGTCGCCGTCTTGTTGAATCCTCCCTAATACACAACTTTCCTTGTATGAATCTTAGTCCTGGCTTCGTCTCTGTAGATGCCTTCCTCTTCCACTACATTGTAATATGCTTCAAACTTAAGAACACCCGTGACTTAACCTGATTCCTCCTTTTTTCTTCTTCTCCCTCTTCCCCTTTCCTCTTTCCTTTTTTCTCTTCTGGGTTGTCATTCTTTCTTCTGTCTTGTGTTTCTGTTCCTTCATTATTTATTTCATTATTTCCCCTCCCCCACCTCTGTGTTTTGCTCTCCCTCTGTGGGCACCTAGCTCCCTGGCAGTGCTCCCCTTTCTTTGTATTTGACTGGCTCCTCCTCCTTACTTCCCCATTACTACTTTCTTCCTTCTCCGCCACTACTGCTACTACTACCACCACTACCTCTTCCTGCCTCTACATACCCATCCTGCTCTACTTCTCGTTAGTGTGACTTTAAATGGTCCAAGTCGGACCGAAACGTCGTCGTAAGCTCCTCTCTTCTATTTGTGGGTTATTTGTGTAAGAGAAATACTTGAAGGAACAGGAATCATTGATACACAAATGAAAAAATACCTTGACGCTCATGTTTCAATAATTTTTCTTATGTTAATCCTTTAAATAGTTTCTCCATATTGGCTATCAAAAAAAAAAACACGCATCCTTATCCGAACTTTTATTCGTGTTCCTCTTCAAGGGGGGCTCCTTGTAGTAGCTATTGTCTTGAGGAACTGAGCCTTTTGGTCTTCTTCCTCAGACCGAACCTAATGACCCCTTAATCCTCCCTTCCCTATCCCATCTTCCCCACCCCACTTTTTTCCCCTTTCCTCCCTTTAACAACCCCCCTCCCCTTTTTCCCGTAACATTTGTAGCCTCTGGGTTCCTCCCTTCTGGCATTATGGTTTCTAGGTACGGGGGAGTGTGCCGGTATTCATCCTGCTCCGTGAGGTTCCTTGGGTGTGGTATAGTTTGTCGTGGAATCTGGATTGTCTGGATGCACACTGCCCCCTTCCCGGATTTCCGAGAAGTGGGCGGGATGCCCTGCAGATGATGGGTTTATCTTCAGAGGTTGCTTGTCGGTTCTGTGAGGTGGCAGCTGTAAGAGGTATGCTTTGTGAGGTTGTTGCTATCCCACAGCGCTGCTTTACTGATGTAAAAGGTACGGTATGGCACGGGTTCCACGCTGCATCTACAGTACTTGCGGGCTCGAGTACTCTCGGATGAGGGGGGAACTTACGGCCCTTTCACGCCTTCTAGGGACTGTCCCTCTGCTGTCCCTCTGCTGTCCCTCCTTTTTGTTTTTTCCTTCTATCATGGAGTCTTTGTTCCATTATAACCCTCCTCCCAGGCCCATTTCTGTTCCTGCATCTTGTTCTGACCTGGCTTCATTATTGGACCATACTCTAGACTCTTCCCATACCCCTGTACTTTCTTCTGGTTATTCTTCTTCACCTGCTCCAGGTGCTGAGGCTCTGCCTGTTTCTGTTAATGCCTCTGTCTCTTGCACACCTTTAACTAAGTAATCAGCTTCTCCGAATACAGTGCGATGGTTTTCGGATCACCCACCTACCTCAGGTTGGGCCACCCACGGTACTACTCCCAAACGTTCCAGACCATCTATTGACGATGGTTCTTCGATATGTTCATTCTACACAAAATCGACCTATGTGACAACCACTTCCTTTACGCACCATGTGTACAAGTACGCAGTGAACTAAATTCTTTCCCCTACAAGCGATTATCTTTCTGACCATAGTATTGGTAAAGCTCTTTTTTGACACACTGGCCCAAATATATCCTTTCACGCTCTTCGAAGTGGTGCGCATATTGTTACTTTTCAGAATGGAGAACAAGCTCATGATCTTTCCCATATTACTTCCATTGATAACATTCCAGAGTTGATAAGCACACTACTCTCAGTTCTTGCAGTGGTACGGTGGTTATACCATGTACTATTGTAGAGAGTAATTTTCTCTTTTGCGGTGATGATATTTTGGAGCAATTAGCCCTTCAGGACCTTCCAATTCTCAAAGTGGATACATATGTACAGCCCGCTCGCGTGAGGAGGTGGGCGTTTCCCAGAAACACCGCTGGCTTAACCCTCGACTGCTGTGAACTCCCGTCCTCCGTTTATATCGCGGGCCATCGCCTCGAGGTCCGTAAAGTGGCCCCTACTTCCCAACATTGTCGAAATTGCTTGTGCTTTGGACACCCCACTTAAAACTGCAGATCTGCAGTGGAG
The DNA here is from genome assembly GCF_038502225.1 of Cherax quadricarinatus. NCBI lineage: Eukaryota > Metazoa > Arthropoda > Malacostraca > Decapoda > Parastacidae > Cherax > Cherax quadricarinatus. Next base: position 27,877,058 of record NC_091349.1, read on the forward strand.
TGCCCGGTGTCCAGTGCAGCAGATCATGCCGATACATCTTGCAATCTTCCCCTCCCTTTGTCTCAATTGCAATGAACCTTATCCTTCTTCGTGCGTTGTCATGTCTATAGTAATGAACAATAGCATAAGCCTTGCTTATGCTATGGTTGTCTCTCAGCTCCTCCTTCAGGGGAATCTTCGTCGTAACCCTTATTTGCAAGTAGCTAGGAGACCTCCAGCCTTGGCAGTCCCCCACCTACCACCTCCTCCAGTGTCATGTCATCTAGGGTCACCCCCATCTCTAATTCTTTTGAAGTTTTACCCTCTGAAACCCCAACTCCCTACTCCAACCTCTACTTCTTCTCACCTGCTAGTTTCTCAAATAGCAAGGCCTTGTACACCTGTATCTTCTTCTCGTCTATCACCTATGAAACTGAACCTGTCTCATAAGCCTAAGTGTCTTCACATTCCTCCAAAGCTTACAGTTCCCCCAGTAGTTTTCCTTTTCGGCCTCGGTGCATAGTTCTCACTCCTTTTCTAACTCTCACACAGAGGTGGGGGTTCGCCCTCCATCGTGTGGTCCCCTCTTCTCCTGTTCCTCCCCAGACTTCTTCCTCAGTTACCTTCCAACCTCCTTCCTCTCCTGTTCCACTGCCAGATTCTTCTGTCCCAGCCGGCACATCTCTCCAGGTTCATACTCCCCTCCCCCTCTTAGTTCCCTCCATAATGTTCCCGATCTCTACTTGCCCTACCTCACCTGTTTCTGAAGTCATGTAACAGGTGTCTTCCTTCTCCGCTGAGAGAAAACCCTCGATGGAAACCGGCGCGCCTCCTTCTACCCCTTCTTATTTTTCACGATCCTCACAGCAATCTTTTCCTTCACAGCATTCTGATTCCTAGTTGTTTGTTTTCCGTTGCCTCCACACATTGACTTCACTGACCCTAATAGCCCATAGATTTTATCGCTTCTAATTACTGGGATACCTGTCTTGGTGTATATTGACATATTTAGTGGAATATTCGTGGCCTCAAGGGTAATCGAGGAGAGTTCCAGGTGTTGCTCTCCTAGTTTTCCCCAGTATGTGCCTGGTTACAAGAGCCCAAAATTCGTTCAGCCGTTATTCGTCCCATTTCAGGCTGTGTGCTGTTGCATTCTTCCGATCCATTCCTGACGAATCATTTAATGAGAGTGCGCTACTTGTGCACGTTTGTATACCGTATCTATAGGTCTTTGTTCGTTCTCTGCTGCATTATACTGCAGTCCATATTAATTTGCACAGATGGAATACAGTTTGCTCTCTAAATCTCTCCTCTTCCCGTGAATTCTGTATCTCGGATATTGCGTTCATCTCTTCTCTGCCGCCATCCATCTTGTTAGGCGATTTTAACGCTAATCATCATCTTTGGGGAGGGTCTCACTGTGACACTCGTGGTGATCATTTAGAGACCCTTCTCACTTCTCATCCCATTCATGTTTTAAATATGGGTGCTCCCACCCATTTTGACTCTCGCACTCAGTCTCTCTTGCATTTATATCTCTATCTGCTCCTCATCAATTGCACTTGATTACGCTTGATCTGTTCTCCCAGATTTGTACGACAGTGATCACTTTCCTATTCTTCTTACTTCTACTATGTATAGTCGACGGCCTCATAGCCCCCGTTGGCAATTTAATCGAGGAAATTAGGACTTATACTCTCATCTTAACACCTTTTGTGGGAACCTTCATCTTCTATTGATGAGCTGGTGCATCAGTTTTCGACCTTAGTTTTGACTGCAGCGTCACGTTCAATTCCCCAAATTCAGGCAGGCATTCTCAGACATGCATACCTTGGTGGTCTCCTGCGTCTGCACGTCCAGTGCATTTGAAACGTGCTGCGTGGGGTCGTTATCGATATAATCGGACCTCAGATCGACTTACGGATTTTAAGCAGGCAAGGGCAGTAACTCGCTGCATCACACGCAACGCTAAAAGCACTTCTTGGAAAGACTACGTGTCTCTCATTACCTCGACTTCCGCTGTATATGCGGTTTGGAAGAAGTTATGGAAGTTGAGTGGCAAGTATACTCCTGACCCAGCTTTTGCGAGTTGCTGGTGTTAGGGTTGTGAAACCCCTTGAAGTTGCCATGGAAATCAGAATTTATCTTGTTCATGTCTCCCAAGAGCTTCACCTTTGTCCCTCATTTCTTGCGTCTATGTCTAAGAAGGAGCGACTGCCCTTTGATTTCTCCTTTGATGGAATGGAACCGTATAACGAACCTTCCACGCTTTCCGCTTACCAGTCATCAGCAGCTGGGCCTGGTGATAATCATATCAGTAAGCTACAGCATCTGCATTCTACAGTCCTTACAGTCTTCTGCGTGTTTTCAATCTTATTTGGACGCAAGGGGTTCTCCCTCAACAATGGAAATGTCCTAGCCTTTCGCAAACCAGGCACCTCGGAGCTTCGTAAATCACTATCGTCCCATTGATCTGACCAATGTAGTCTGTAAGGTGATGGAACGATTGGTGAATAGACATTTGATATGATATTTGGAGACTCGCAATAGTCTTTCTACTCGCCAATATGGCTTTAGCAAGGGCCGCTCTACTTTGGACCCCTTGCTCCACTTAGATACGAATGTGCGAGATGCCTTTGCTAACAGTCTGTCCTAGTAGTCTTTTTTGATCTTGAGAAAGCATATGACACCACTTGGAGGTATAACATTTTAACCCAAGCCCACTCCTTAGGCCTGTGTGATAATCTACCAACCTTCAATGCTGTTTTAAAAATGACAGACATTTTCGTGTCCGTATTCAGGCCGAGGGAGTCCCACAAGGTTGTCTCCTTAGCGATACACTTTTTCTCTTGGCTGTAAATGACCTACCTTCCATTCTTCTATCGCATATTTGGTCATCACTTTATGTGGATGACTTTGCTACAGGTTATGCAAGCGCTGACTGTCGCCTGGTAGCAGCCTCCCTCAGGATGAGACTGACCTAGTTTTGCATTGGGCCACTTCTCATGGACTTCAAATTTCTAGTACGAAAACCCATTTCATTAACTTCATTAGACGTTATCTTATCCGAGATATTCCATTGTATTTAAACGGCTCACGTATTCCAGAATGTGATACGGTCACGTTTCTTGGCCTTCTCTTCCATCGCCGGTTGACATGGAAACCTCACATTTCCTTTTTGAAGGCAGCTTGTCATGGTCGGCTGAATCTTCTTAAAATTCTTGTGCATCGTTCATGCGGAGCAGATAGCCGGACTCTCCTTCGTTAGCATTCTACCCTAATGTTGTCCAAGTTGGATTATGGCGACCGAGTCTATTCTGCAACTTCACCTACAACTCTAAGTTAGATCCTCTGTATCATCTGGGTGTACATTGATGCCTTGGTGCCTTTTATTCATCCTATGTTGACAGCCTCTAAGCAGAGACAAATGTTCCTTCCTTAGCTGATCGTCGTGATGCTCATTGTCTCCGTTACATTGTCTGCTCTCATGACCTTCGTGTTCCTTCTGCATTTAGGTTGGTCTCAGACGGGCCAACGGGCTGGAGTTTTGAGACTCTATGACCGCGGGTTCAATCCCGGCCGGGGGTATGGTTAGTAGAAGCCTATTATTTGTTTGGGCCCCCTGCTTACTCCAATAGTTTTCACCTCGTCTTCACTCCAGTTGCCTCCCTTGTATGTGTTTTTCCTTCTCCCCTTGGGAGGTTCTGACGGTTCGTGTCTGTTCTTCACTACTGCCGTGCGCCAAAGTTTCCCTGCCTACGGCTTCTCACTTCCGGTCGCATACTCCTACCGTCGCTGTTTATACAGATGATTCTAAATCTTCTGACTGTGTTTGGTTTGCGGTGGTGTTCCCTGATTATGTTGTCCGAGGTCATATGTTAGACTCGGCTAGTATTTTTACCGCTAAGTTGTATGCATTACAAGTTGTATGTATTACATATGTGTCTCCTTCGATGTTTGTGATCATTTCAGATTCCCTCGGTGCTTAACAACCCATTAAACAGTTTGATTCTCCTCATCCGTTGGTCCCGCGTATTCAGCTATGGTTGCGCCGTGGGGTTACCAAAAACAAAGACGTCGTTATCTGTTGGGTCTCTGGACACGTTGATGTGCAGGGCAATGAATAGGCGGATGCTGCTGCACGGGCAGCTGTACATGATCTTCTGGTTTCCTATGGAGGTATTCAGTTCAGGCATTATTTCATAGTTATCTCTGCTAGTCTTCACAGCCGTTGGCAACAACGGTGGTCGGGCACGCACCATAACAAATTGCACTCTATTAAACCACTCATAGGTTTGTGGCCATCTTACCACCGTTAATGTACTCTGCAGACTGTGCTCTCCCGGCTCCACATCGGCAATACTCGCCTTACCCATGGATATCTCATGGAACGACACCCTATTCTTCTCTGTAAGGTTTGTCAGGTCCCTATTTCGGTTCTTCACTTTCTTTTGGATTGCCCTGTTTACCAGCGCGCTCGCAGGGTTTACCTCCAACGACACCGGTACCCTATCGCTCTTATGTTATCATTCCTTCTTGCAGACGGCCCTGCCTTTGATTTACGATCACTTTTTAACTTTTTGTCAGAATTGCTTTACCGTACGAACTTTGACATATCGCCCTTAGCGTCCTTTCCAGCGCTTTTCTCCCCTCACCTCTGACCCCCTCTCCACCTAGCAGTTAATAGCCCCGGCTCTATTTTCTGCCCCGCAGCGCTGAATGACAATTTTAATCCGTGTTCAATAATCTTATTAAATGTTCACTTTCTTTGGTTCTATACCTTTTATGAGTATTCAAGCTATTATAATCTGAAGAGCATACACGTACATTAATCACATCAGTTGTGCGTAAAGATTGTGTAATCGAAAATGTTTATCAAATATTGTTTAATATTTGCATTACTTCAGCCTCCTGTTAGCTCAGTTAAGCCCACCAGCCTAGAGCGCTAAATATACCCGAGAGCATTTCCCATTCTCTGTGTTCCACTTATCATCGATAGCAGTACGCTGAGGCGCTCTCAATGTTTCACTGCCAATTAGCCTTCCCAGTGTAACGTTATTCTCCGTGTTTGCAATTCATGCATCTTTAAAATGTGCTGATGGATGAAAAACACCTCCAGGGCTATTTATCCGAGGCATCTATTGTGCCTGCTTCAAACATCGAGTAGCTTTTATTTACGCTTTTAACGTATTGAGCAATTTAGTTTTTTGTTTTACAAGGCTGTATGTACATTAAGCTACAAACCATTTGAAAAGTAATATTAATCTAAGTCTATTCAGTTACTATGTAAAAACAGGCGTCGTTCAGAAGAATATTAAGTCTATCTCCACTGTTTCTAATTCCAATGTTATTTCACCTGGCGCATGCTTTTAGTTATATTCTAATTACTACAAAATGAACTAACTTCAATTGGCATCATGTATTAATCGAATGGTGTATCTCTCTGAGGTATATATACAGTGAAGCTTTGCAACAAATCATTTAATACATATTTACTTATTTCGGTTTAGTGGAGCAGTGGTGATATGCAGTCACAGTGACACTCGTGCAGGCACCTGGCACTGAACATATATTCTACTTGTGAATATATGTCACGAGGATTTTTCCTCGTAGTGTATACACACGACGGAAATATATCAACCTCTGTGTATATACATTTTAGGTATCGAATTCTCAATTTATATTTTAGGATGATTGTCAAACTACCAGTGCATTCCTAGGAACGTATCGGTCTCACAGAGAGTATTCAACAAAGTTGTCTAGCTCTAATATATATATATATATATATATATATATATATATATATATATATATATATATATATGTCGTGCCGAATAGGCAGAACTTGCGATCTTGGCTTAAATAACAACGCTCATCTAGCCATATAGGACAAGTGAAAATTTGTGTATGCAATAATTTCGCCAAAATCATTCTGAACCTAACGAAAAAAAAATATTTCACTGTGTTTGTTTAGTATTAAATTACTGTAAGCAAATCTAAAATATATTTAGTTGGGTTATTCTAAAATAAATTGTTCTTGTTATAATAAGGTTAGGTAAGTTTTCTAAGATTCTTTTGGTGGAAAATTAAATATTTTTACATTAACATTAATGAAAAAAATATATCTTTAAACGTATAAGAGAAAATTTTAGAAAGGACTTAATTTTAAATGAGTTCTTGCTAATTGACCAGTTTTACATATTCGGCACGACATATATATATATATATATACACATTGATATGTTAGGCTCTTTGTGTATATACATTGAAAGGTGTCAAACTTTCAGTGTACGCCAATTGTATCGTAGTTGCCGTTGTTAAAACCCCATATAAAATCTCGTTAAACAAGGAAAAACTTTAACGCTGTTAAGCTTTCATTAAACCTTGAAGACACCTAGTTAAATCAAATACCTTTAAGGTAACAGCGTAAACCCTGGTACGTTATACCTAAACAGTATTGATCCATAACATACCTTCATGGTATCCTGATAAAATATGGTAGGATTCTTTTGAGATATCAGCGTAATATCACTGATATTGATCGACACCATGCCTAACCCTTCTAGGGTAGGGTAGGTGCCTGAGCCCGAGCCTTTAGCTCATAAGACTGTCATTCCCATTAGCCCCCTTGGGGCGGGGATGGCAGACCAGAGAGGCCTAGCTTGTGGCTAGGCCTGGGGACAGTTGGTCCCAAAGATGAGGAGGTACTTGTGCCTCCTCCCATGGGAGACTTAGGTCTCAGACACTCCCTAAAGAGGGAGCCAAGGCCGGGCCACCACTTGGAAAGGGCCCGGGCCGGGAGAATACCGGCTAATCTTTAACTAACTAACACTGATATTGATCGACACCATGCCTAACCCTTCTAGGGTAGGGTAGGTGCCTGAGCCCGAGCCTTTAGCTCATAAGATTGTCATTCCTATTTGCCCCCTTGTGGCGGGGATGGCAGACCAGAGAGGCCTAGCTTGTGGCTAGGCCTGGGGACAGTTGGTCCCAAAGATGAGGAGGTATTTGTGCCTCCTCCCATGGGAGACTTAGGTCTCAGACACTCCCTAAAGAGGGAGCCAAGGCCGGGCCACCACTTGGAAAAGGCCCGGGCCGGGAGAATACCGGCTAATCTTTAACTAACTAACTAACACTGATATTAGATTTTGAGTATACTCGATGGATAGTTATTTGATAACACTATTTATTTAGTATATTAGCAGTTTGGAGGGATATGTTGTGTATATTTATACGTATATGCTTCTAAATTGTTGTGTTCTGAGCACCTCTGCAAAAACAGTGATTATGTGTGAGTTAGGTGAAAGTGTTGAATGATGAAAGTATTTTCTTTTTGGGGATTTTCTTTCTTTTTGGGTCACCCTGCCTCGGTGGGAGACGGCCGACTTGATAAAAAAAAATTATTTAGTACATATAAAGCACAACTTACCTTCAAAATCATTCATAGCTGAACATATAATTAGTAATATCTCTTCATCCCATCAACACTCTGGACTGTTCATAAATCAAGGTGTTTTTATACACTACCTTTAATTAGCAACAGTAGACCCATACCTGCAACACACTACCAACTAGCGTTTAATATTAGTTATTATTCAGGAGTAATATAAGCCTTTATAACACAAAGGTCCACCAATATCATAACAGTGTATTATATTTTAGTCATACACTGTTGACCTCACTTGTTATAACTGCTTGCAGTTAGGTTCTACAACTGCAACACAACTTTAATAAAACTTGTGCTGTTGTAACTGACTCTAACAGTGTAAATCGTGGATAAAAAAAACTAACTAAAAGGATCGACTTGTAATATTCAGAAGATGTTTATTTAAGCATAAAAGTGATCGTCTCAAGTGATAATTTTGCCGGTAATGTTAACTTAAGTGTTCGGTAATGTTAAGTGTTCGGTAATGTTAAGTGTTCGGTAATGTTAACTTAAGTCATCTTATATCTTTACTTTTACTGGCACAACAGTAAACAAAGTCACATTATATTTACTTATTTAGTAAACGGAAACATAACGGTAATTACTAACACTACGTAAGTTTGAACAACTTACGCTTTTCTTACGTTCACTTTAAGATAATGAGAATTTAATATTAGGTCTAACGATCTTATGCTGTTTAAAAGGATTTACAATCACTGTACTCACCTAATTGTGGTTGCAGGGGTCGATCATAGGTCCTGGACCTGCCTCTTCACTGGTCGCTACCAGGTCACTTCCTTGTAGGTGAGCTTTATCATACCTTTGCTTAAAGCTATGTATGGATCCTGCCTCCACTACATCGCTTCCCAAACTATTCCACTTCCTGACTACTCTGTGGCTGAAGAAATACTTCCTAACATCCCTGTGATTAATCTGTGTCCTCAACTTCCAACTGTGTCCCCTTGTTGCTGTGTCCCATCTCTGGAACATCCTGTCTTTTTCCACCTTTTCAATTCCTCTCAGTATTTTGTATGTCGTTATCAAGTCCCCCTTATCTCTCCTGTCCTCCAGTGTCGTCAGATCGATTACCCTTAATATCTCCTCGTAGGGCATACTTCTTAGCTCTGGGACTAGTCTTGTTGCAAACCTTTGCACTTTCTCTAGTTTCTTTACGTGCTTGGCTAGGTGTGGGTTCCAAACTGGTGCCGCATACTCCAATATGGACCTAACGTAGACGGTGTACAGGGTCATGAACGATTCCTTATTAAGATGTCGGAATGCTGTTCTGGGGTTTGCTAGGCGCCCATATGCTGCAGCAGTTATTTGGTTGATGTGTGCCTCAGGAGATGTGCCTGGTGTTATACTCACCCCAAGATCTTTTTCCTTGAGTGAGGTTTGTAGTCTCTGGCCCCCTAGACTGTACTCCGTCTGTGGTCTTCTTTGCCCTTCCCCAATCTTCATGATTTTGCACTTGGTGGGGTTGAACTCCAGGAGCCAATTGCTGGACCAGGTCTGCAGCCTGTCCAGATCCCTTTGTAGTTCTGCCTGGTCTTCGATCGAATGAATTCTTCTCATCAACTTCGTCATCTGCAAACAGGGACACTTCGAAGTCTATTCCTTCCGTCATGTCGTTCACAAATACCAGAAACAGCGCTGGTCCTAGGACCGACCCCTGCGGGACCCCGCAGTACCATGATTCGCTGCTGTCTTCCTGACAAGTATTCCCTGATCCATTGTAGTGCCTTCCCTGTTATTCATGCTTGGTCCTCCATTTTTTGCACTAATCTCTTGTGTGGAACTGCGTCAAACGCCTTCTTACAGTCCAAGAAATTGCAATCCACCCACCCCTCTCCCTTGTCTTACTGCTGTCACCTGTCATAGAACTCCAGTAGGTTTGTGATACAGGATTTCCCGTCCCTGAAACCATGTTGGCTGTATGTGAGTGTGTGCCTGTCTGTTTCTGTTTGTCTCTGCCTACCTGTCTGTGTCTGCCTGTCTGTGTGTGTCTGTAACTTTACTAACGTATATCACAAAAGTTGCAAAAAATTTATCGCAAAATTCACTAAGACAAAAAAACACTTAGAGTAATTTATGAACATAATTATTATTTATTACCTAAATCCGTCAAACTTCGTAGCACAAACTACTTAACTCGACAAAGTTACAAGAGCTTGAAATAAATCTTAAGATGATCTGCAGGAAACGCCTAGGATGACATAGGGAACACCGGCGGCTTGACGCCACCTGATCTTCCCTCCATTCTTATCCAGTCTATTTGAAAACTTAGGAGCTTAAACTGGCTTCTTATAGAAGTTCTTTTAAAAATTGAGAAGGATCTGTTTATTCAGTGTGGAAATCCCTTACATTTTTTTTACCGAGGAACACTGCCATGCATCTGGGCGCTCCATGTTACCAACACTTGCTTCCTCAAGTGCAGGTGTTGCTGTCATGTGTCTAGACTCGGGTCATTAATTATCCCTGTGTACCCTCTGAAGACTGTTATCCCTGTGTACCCTTCTGAAGGGTCTATTATCCTGTGTACCCCTCTGAAGGGTCTATTATCTCTTTGTACCCTCCGATGAGTCTATTATCCCTGTGTACCCTCTGAGGGTTGTATTATCCCGGTGTACCCTCTGAAGGGTCTATCTCCCACCTCCTCTTCGTCCGGTTCCCTGCACCTGTGTCAACATATTTCCCTACATGGTATACCATCGTCAGATCATTCACTCATACTCTCCACAAAAAGAAGTTAACATTAAATATGACTCTTTGAAACATACCATGAACGTGTTTCGTTAAGAATGACTTAAAAGTATATTTGAGAATGATTTATATTTCATGATTTCAACAGATCTCTGTGGATGAGTGAAGTGATACTTGATGCGTTGAAAGTATGCCTACATAAATTTATATGCAATGTTTTTAAAGTTAGGTAAGGATTGAAAAGTTGAGTGAGATGAAAAGATAATTATAGTAATTGTGAGGGAACCTTTCCTTATCACTGATACAGGTGCCACAAAAACACTCCCTGCTTTCAAACGGGTATAACACGTAACTTTACTGTAATAATCTTTCACAGATGATTCAGATGCAGAATTTCATTCAGTTTCATGTGGTATAAGGAAGCATTAGAGACACTCAATGTGCGCCCATCTGGTTGCTCAGTAAACATCGATGTGATAGACCAGTTCGGTCCAGACGCTCTGCAGCATATCTGGTGTTATGAGAACTGCTTCAGTGTTCGAAATTTTCTTCATCTCCAGGGTTACAGGTAGTGGTGGTACGTAAGCTGTGCTCTTCACGTATCCCCAAAGAGAGACGTCACAAACAGTTAGGTCCAGTGACCTTCGTCTCCGTTTATTTCTGAATGTATGTTCTTGAAAATGTTTCCCTGAAAAAGGTGTTACTAACATTTTTAAAGGACCTTTCTGAACTTAACGTTGTTATGAAATTGTTTAAGCCTAATTCTTGATGTATAAGAATCGTTGAAGGCATGATTGTATGATTTTATTTTCAAGTTATTGAAAATAATAAATTTCCTTATATATATATATATATATATATATGTATATGTATATATATATATATATATATGTATATATATATGTATATGTATATATATATGTATATGTATATATATATATATATGTATATATGTATATGTATATATATATGTATATGTATATATATATATATATGTATATATGTATATGTATATATATATATATATATATATATATGTATATGTATATATATATATGTATATATATATATATATATATTTATATATATATATATGTATATATATATATATGTATATATATATATATGTATAAATATATATATATATGTATATATATATATATGTATATATATATATATAATATATATATGTATATATATATATATAATATATATATGTATATATATATATATACATATATGTATATGTATATATATATGTATATGTATATATATATGTATATATATATATATATATATATATATATATGTGTATATGTATATATGTATATATGTATATATATATAATGTCGTGCCGAATATGTAAAACTGGTCAATTAGCAAGAACTCATTTAAAATTAAGCCCTTTCTAAAATTTTCTCTTATACGTTTAAAGATATATTTTTTTCATTAATGTTGATGTAAAAAATTTTAGTTTTGCACCAAAAGAATCTTAGAAAACTTACCTAATGTTATAACAAGAACAATTTATTTTAGCCTAACCCAACTATATATATTTTAAATTTGTTTACAATAATTTAACAAACACAGTGAAATATATTTTTTTCGTAAGGTTCAGAATGATTTTTGCGAAATTATTGCATACACAATTTTCACTTGTACTATATGGCAATTGACCAATTTTACATATTCGGCACGACATGTATATTATATATATATATATATATATATATATATATATATATATATATATATATATATATATATATATATATATATATATATATATATATATATCGTGCCGAATAGACAGAACTTGCGATCTTGGCTTAAATAGCAACGCTCATCTTGCCATATAAGACAAGCGAAAATTTGTGTATGCAATAATTTCGCCAAAATCATTCTGAACCTAACGAGAAAAATATATTTCACTGTGTTTAATATTAAATTATTGTAAACAAATCTAAAATATATTTAGTTGGGTTAGGCTAAAATAAATTGTTCTTGTTATAATAAGGTTAGGTAAGTTTTCTAAGATTCTTTTGGTGCAAAATTAAAATTTTTTACATTAACATTAATGAAAATAATATATCTTTAAACGTATAAGAGAGAATTTCAGAAAGGAATTAATTTTAAATGAGTTCTTGCTATTTGACCAGTTTTACATATTCGGCACGACATATGTATATATACATATATATAATATTACATTATTGTACCCACGAAAGGGTGCCATTGATAAATAACAACACTGCGACTATCCATGGACTCGAACCCTTGTTGTTTTATCCCGCATCATGGTGAGCGAAAACTCACTACACTCTAACCCACTGGACCATCCTGGATTGTATGGTCCAGTGGGTTAGAGCATCGTGAATTTTCACTCACCATGAGGCAGGCTAAAACATGGCCTCTTCAAAGGGGGCTCCTTAATGGGGCGAAGAGGCTCTTGGTCTAAGGAATTAGACCCTTTGGTCTCCTTCCTCAGGCTGAACCTAATTACCCCCCAATCCTCCCTTCCTATCCCATCCTCTCCATTCCCTCTTTTTTACCTTTCCTCCCCCCTCCAAACCCTCCCTTTTCCCCATCACGTTTGTAGTCTCTGGCGTCCTTCCCTCTGGAAGTATGCTGGCGTTCATCCCGTTCCATGAGGTTCCTCATATGTGCTGTGGTTTGCCGTGGAATCTGGATTATCTGGAGGACCTTGATCCCTTTTCGGACTTCCGAGAAGTGAGCAGGGTGCCCTGCAAGTGACGGATGTATCTCTAGAGGCTGCCTGTCCGTTCTGGGAGGCGGCAGCCGAAGGAGGTATGCTTTGTGGTGGGTTGCTGACCTCTCTCTCTTTTGTCCGCCGAGGTGGCTTGGTAGACGTGAGGTTCCTATCCCGGAGCCCTTGTTTACTGGCGTGACGGGTAAGGTATGGCACGGGTTCCAAGCTCTATTTGCACTGCTCGTGGTCTCGAGGTCCTCTCGGATGAGAGAGGAAACCTATGGCCCTTTCATGCCTTCTAGGGACTGTCCCTCCACTGTTCCTCCTTTTTTTTTTCTTTTTTTTTTCTTTTTTTTTTCTTAAGAAAGAAGTTCCATCATCATGAAGTCTTCATTCCGTGATAACCCTTCTCCTCCCAGACCCCTTTTTGTTACTGCTTCCTGTTTTAACCTGGCTTCATTACTGGCTTCATTACTCCAGACTTTTTCCATACCCCTGTACCTTCTGCTGGTGACGCATCGTCACCCTCTCCAGGTGCTGAGGCTTCGCCCATTTCTTCTAGTGTCTCTGCCTCTTGTATGCCATTGACTATGCGTCCGGCTTCCCTCGAATATGGTGGTCCTTGGGTCGGGCCACGAGTTGGACGGCGCCTAAATGTGCCAGACCATTTACGGACGACAGGTCGTCGATGTCTACTCATTCTGCAGTTGAGAATGGAGAACAATCTCATGATCTTTCCCATATTACTTCCACTGAAAACATTTCAATAACAGCTCATAAGCACAGTGCTCTCAATTCTTGCAGTGGTACGGTGGTTTTACTGTGTACCATTGTACAAAGTGATTTTCTTTCTTGCGCTGATATTTTGGAGCAATTAGGCCTTATTGATCTTCCTATTCTCAAAGTGGATTCATGTGTCCTGCCCGCTCGTGAGCAGAGACGCTTTCCCCAGTAACATCGTCCGCTTAAGCTTTGACTGTCGTGAACTCCCGTCCCCTGTTTACACAGGTCTCTAAAGTGGTCCCTACTCCCCAGCAATGTTGAAATTGCTGGCGCTTTGGAGACCCCACTAATTACTGCAGATTTGTGGCAGATCATGTGCCTCAGATCATGCCGATACATCTTGTAGTCTTGCCCCCACTTGTCTCAGTTGCAAAGAGCCTCATCATTCTTTATCCCACTTTTGCCAGGTCTATGATAATGAACAAGAAATTCATTGTCTTAAGGAGAGCGAAGGCCTTATGCTATGGCTCTCTCTCGGCTCCGCCTTCAGGGGAATCTTCCTCATACCCCTTATTCGTGAGTAGGTAGGAGACCTCCAACCTTGGTAATCCACCCGCCTACCAGCTCCTCCGGTGTCGTGTGTTCCGGGGTCACCCCCGTCTCAAAATTCTTTTGCGTTTTTTCCCTCTGAAACCCCGACCTCCTTGCATGTTCCTGCTTCTACTTATTCGCGCCCACTAGTTTCTCAGTCTGCAAGGCCTCGCATGCCTGCATCTTCCTCGCTCCTCTTACCTGCTAAGCTGAACCTGTCTCATAAGCCCAAGTCTCATCGCATCCCTCCAGTACTTACAATTCCCCAACAGTTTTTCCTTTCGGCCTCGGTGCCTCGTTCTCACCCGTCACAAGTCAGTCTCTACATGACTTCACTGGGTTATCCTTAGTGTAACTATAACAACTGCAGTAACTTGCCCTCAATATCATTTAAAGATATGTATGCTGAGTAGCCCAAGACTAATAAACGTATTTATTTGATTTCTTATTTGTGTGCTTACTTTCTTGTTTATTCACAGACCTAAAAGCTTTGAAAGGTTTGTATTTATTTAGGCACGTAATTATCCTAGTTTACTTTTCCATATAAAAGAAATTTTGAAAAATTTAAATTCAGTTTTTTGGCGATATTTTTTTTTTTTTGTGGCATACCAGGCTAGCTTCAACCTTAATGCAGATAGTTTGATAATGCAACTTCTGAGTAGCTTCAAGCATAATGAGCTTATGTATTTTAGGATTTATGATTCTTACAGATAAGAAATTTCTTCCTCATCTTATCTTCAAAATTCAAGGTTTGAATTAGATCTGGAATGTTTATGTCCAAATATTAAACTTAAGTAAATGCGTTTATGAGAATTTGTAAATGCCTCTTCTGATTCGCTTAAAATCTTCAACAGCAAGAATAAACTGCGTTACAAATTTATGCAGCACTCTGCACTATTCCAGCTGTGTGTATTGAGATGCAGGAGACTGACGTTATTCAATATATGAATATCTTTCTCGGATCGTACAGACACATACATACATCCACTTGTTCCTTCAACACAAGTGCCATTATCGCGCATCACCGTTCTCACAAGAGAACGGTGTAGATATTGTGTTAACTGTAGGTAGAAACATGTCTAACTACGCTGAGCCTCTGTCTAAAATCCCCCATGAAGCCAGTGGAGAATGTCATGAGCTCATAGTTTGCAGGTGCAGAACAGGCCGTGCGAGTGTTTATGATCTGTGCTGGAGCTCTCTTTGAGTGTGGTGGACGCCGCAGCCAGCAGAAGGACTAACTTGGCTTAACAATAGTCCTTGTACATTGTGTGTTCCAGGAGAGAGTCAGTTAAGCTCTCCCATTGTACTATACTCTCATCAGAATTCAAGAGCTTAGTGTTTTTTTTTTTTCAATAGTACTAACGATAGAAGAAAAATAATAGAATTTAAAGCTTTTCGGTTTAAAAATTATCAACGATTTTATTATGATGAACAATATTATGCAGCCTAAATAATAGTAAAATAATTTTGTTTAAAAAATAATTATTATTATATATTCTTTTAAGATTCAGCTAAAAAGGCAATTATTTTTAAAAATCATTTTTTTTCAGATTAATAATTTACTTTGGGTTTACTATTCGCCAGAATGTGACATTACTAATTAACAATGTAAATAAATACTAGTTTAACTTAACATTTTTTTTTCACTAATAAAAGCATATGCATTGAAAAACCATTTTGGAACTTTTTTGTACTGATGTCTCATTTAATATTCGAAATAAATTTAAGCAGCAAGATCGTTATTCGTGAAATTATAGTAAGTGCACATGCCAGGGCAGCATCAGTATCAGTTTCTGAAATTAATTGTTAAACCCTCACATAACAGAGTTTATACGCAGCCTAGAAGGGACCTAGCATCGTTCATCACATGAACTGAAGAAAGGAAGACTTAAAACTGTCACCTTATTTATTGCTACCAACTTGTACATTGTAATTTTGTTTTCTAACTGTAGGTGACACAAACACAAAGAAAAAGTGACTCTTGACTTGATAAAACAGAATATTTCGAGTGCAATATGTGAGTAAATGTATAGTTCCTCGTATACACATGGCCTCTTCAAGGGGGGCTCCTTGGCACGGTGAAGAGGCTTTTGGTCTGAGGAATTAGACCATTTGGATTCCTTCCTCACACCGAACCTAATTACCCCGCAATACCCCCTTCGCTATCCCATCCTCCCTCTTTTACTTTCTTCCTCCTCCTCCTCCCCATCCCTCCCATATTCCCTTCCTATTTTAAGCCTTTTGGATTCTTCCCATACGCATGCTAGTTCCTAGATAGAGGGAAGAGTACCGGCTCCATCCCATTCCATTGAGATCCTTGGCGGTGGTGTAGTTTATCGTGGAATCTGGATCACCTGGAGGTGTCACGATCCCTTTCCGGTCTCCTGGGGGGGGGATGGCTTTGGGTGTCTTTTGGGGGATGGGTGTATCTCTGGAGGCTGCCTGTCGGATTCCGGGGGGTAGTGGCCGAAAGAGGTATGCTTTGTGGTGGGTGTCTGGCCGCTCTCTCTTGTTCACCGAGGTGGCTCGGCGGGTGTGAGGTTGCTATCCCGGATTGCTGGTTTACAGGTGTGAAGGGTAGGGTATGGCACGGGTTCCATGTCTCATCTGCACTACTTGCGGTGCTTGAGTCTTCTTGGGCGCAGAGGGGGACTGACGGCTCTTATTTGCCACCTAGGAGCTATTCCTCCATTTTCCCCATCTTTTTTTTTTTTTTTTTTTTTTAAATAAAAAGAAAGAAGTGACATAACCATGGAGTCCCAAGTCCATGAACCTGCTCCCCGTGGGTCCCTTACTGATACCACACCCTGTTCCGACCCTGCCTCGTTACTTGACCACTCTTTGTACATTTCTGTACGTTACTGGTGCCGTTTCATCACCCATTTCTGGTACCGGGGTTTTGACTGACTCCTTCGATACGTCTGACCTCCGCTCTTCTTTGTCTATGCTTCCTGCTTCTCCCTCTATAGTGTAGCAGTTTTCGGATCGCCCACCGGAACCACGTCGGACCCACTGTCCCACAACTAAATACCCAAAATCATTCCCTGATGATACTTCTTCGCTTCCTTGTCATTCTTCTCAGAAACGACCGACCCGTCATTCATTCCCTTTAAAAGCTATGTTTCAAAATACACAATGGACTTAGCTTTTTACTCTACGACCGACTTCCACTGCCTATCTTTCCGACCATAGTATTGGCAAGACGCTCCTACGCCATGATGGGTGAGATAAATCTTTTCAAGCTCTCAAGAGCGGTACACGCATCATTACTATCCAGAATGCTAACCAAGCTCACGATCTTTCTCTCCTTACAACTTTCGATACTATCCTTGTAACTTTTGAAAAACATCATTCCCTCAATTCTTGTAGTGGTACTGACATTCTGCGCCATACCATTGTCCAACAGAATTTCCAGACATAAGATGATGACATTCTGGAACATCTAGAACTCCCAATCCTCAAAGTAGACACTTATGTCCTCCCTGCCCGCCCTGCCCGCCCTGCCCGCCCTGCCCGCCCTGCCCGCCCTGCCCGCCCTGCCCTCCCTGCGGGACACTGTTTATAAGTATGAAAGGTGATCCCTACACCGCAACAGTGTAGAAAGTGCTGGCGTTTTGGTCATCCAGCAAAATATTGCAGGTCCATGGCCGAATGCCCAGTCTTTGGTGCCGACGACCATGCCAATACGTCTTGCAGTCTACCTCCCTCTTGCCTTAATTGTCGTGAGGCTCGCCCATCTTACTCTTGCGGCTGCCAAGTTTATTAAATGAGCATGAAATCCAGTGTCTCAAAGAGGCAGAAGGCCTCCCAAATGCTATGACAGTCTCTCATCTATGCCTCCAAGGTAAATTTTCCCGGATTTCTTGTTCTCGAGTTACTAAACGTTCCCCTTCCTCTGGGGGCCCCAACTTCTGCAACCTCCTCTGTGGTCACCCCTTCCACAGTCACCCCTGTCTCTAATTCTTTTACTGTCCTGGACTTAGAGGTCCTTACTTCGACACCTCGTTCTGTTCTCATCTCTTCCTCTTCTCAATCACAAGTTTGTCTACAAGACCTTGTACAACACCTACTCCCCATCGCCCCTCTCCTTCTCCGAAGTCCAAAACATCCCCATTGTTAAAATCTCCTTTAACCCCTCCTTCCCTTCTGCAACCTGCACATTTTTTCTTCCCAGTCTCTGTACCCGGTTCTTCACCTCTAGCTGGCTATGTTACGAGTGTGGAGGTGCTTAATTCTCCTTCCCCTGTCCCCTCCCAGGTTTCTTCCTCTTCTGTCCCCTCCCAGGTTTCTTCCTCTTCTGTCCCCTCCCAGGTAGCTTCTTCTCCTGTCCCCTCCCAAACTTCTTCCCTAGTTCCTTCTACTCTTTCGTCTTCCCCCCTTCCCTTCTTTGGTACAGTCCATCGTCACCCCGCTCTTTACTCACCCTCCTTCCATTTCCAGTATTGTACCACATACAAAGTCCTTGTCAAAATGCTTTGTTGCTTAAAAGTTTTCCGCTGCCTCCACGTGTGCACTTTTCTAACCCTATTAGTCTGTAGATACCTCTCCCTTCAGATTTTTTGTATCTTTCTCTTCGTAAATCACGGCTTATTTGCGGTGGAATATCCACTGACTCATAGGTAACCGGGGTGAGCTTCAGGTGTTGCTCTCCCAGTTTTTCCCCTGTTTGTGTTTGTTTACAAGAATCCAAATTATGCTCTGCTGTTATCCATCCCATCTCGGGCTATGATTTCTTAAATTCATCGGATCGTTTTCCCAATGGATCCTTTAATAAAAGTGCACTTATATGCATTCGTATTCCATATCGTCAGCTCTTTGTTCACACTTGGCTGCATTACACTGCTGCCCGTATCCACTTGAATAAATGGTATACAATCCTTTGTCTCTCCTTATCGGGCATTATCTATCCCAGATGTTGCATTTCTGCTTTCTTCCTTATCGTCACCACTTCTGTTACTTGGCGATTACAATGCCCACCATTTTCTCTGGGAGTAGGGGTCTCACTGTGAGTCCTGCAGCATTCCGTTGGAGGCTTTTCTCGCTTCTCTCCTCCTCCATGTTTTAAATACAGGTACTCACACCCATTTCGATCTTCGTACTCATTCTCTCTTGCATCGATCTCTCGGTCTGCTCTTCCTCAACTGTACTAGACCTCACCTGGTTTGTCCTCCTTGACTTGCATGACAGCTATCATTTTTCCAATCATCCTTACTTCTCCTTCCTATTCGCCACCTCCTCGTAGCCCACACTGTCAATTTGACCTAGCAAATTGAGACCTTTACTCACATCTAACTGCTTGTAGTGAGGATCCTTCTTCGTCCACCATTGATGAGCTTTTACACCTCTTTTCGACCCCAGTTTTAACCACAGCTACACATTCTATACCCCAAACCTCGGGTAAGCATTCTCAGAAGTGCGTGCCTTGGTGGTCTCCTGCTTGTGCTAGGGCAGTGCGTTTGAAACTTGCTGTGTGGGGCAGGTACCGTTACAACAGAACCACACAGAGACTCCTTGATTTTAAGCAGAAGACAGCGGTCGCTCGCCGTGTCATCAGCGATGCTAAACGCATTTGCTGGGGGGATTATATTTCTACCATCACTTCTGCTTCCTCTATGAGTGCAGTCTGGAAAAAAGTACGGAAACTGAGTGGTAAATACTCTCCTGACCCGACTCTCTTGATGTTGCCACCAAAATTGGTAATCATCTTGTCCGTATCTCTAAGGGGCTTCATCGATGTCCCTCGTTTCATTCCTCAAAGTCTGCCAGAGAGTTAGAGCCTTTAACCTTTTCTTCTGTCAAAGAAGAATCTTATAATTTGCCTTTTACGCTTCTGGAACTGGAGGAAACACTCTCAGCTTGTCGATCATCGGTAGCTGGGCCTGACGGCATTCATATTAGGATGCTACAGGATTTACATCAGTCAGTTCTTGCAGTCCTCTTACGACTCTTCAATCTCATTTAGCCACAAGGAGTTTTCCCCATTTGTGGAAATCTGCCATTGTTCTCCCTTTCTGCAAACCGGGTACTACGGGACATGATGCCTCCTACTATCGTCCCATTGCTCTTACCCGTGCAGTTTGCAACGTGATGGAACGTCTAATAAATAGACGTTTGCTGTGGTATTTAGAGATACACAACAATCACTACTAGTAAATATGGATTTCGCAAGGGCATATGACACAACTTGGAGGTATGGTATCTTGGCCCAGACCCATTCTATAGGCCTCCGAGGCATTAAGAACTTCTTAACTGAAAGACATTTCCGTGTTCGGGTTAATAATATGCTTTTCCTGGACTTTGTCCAAACTGAAGGTGTCCCCGAGGGATGTATCCTGAGCACAACACTTTTTCTCCTGGCTATTAATGATCTGGCCTCTATTCTTACATCTAATATTTGGTCATCGCTCTGTCTGCTGATGACTTCACTATAGCCTGTGCAGGCACTGACCATCGTCTCATCGCAGTTTCTCTCCAGCATGCGGTTAACTGTGTTTCCAGTTGGGCCACCACTCATGGGTTTAAATTTTCTAGTTCTAAAACTCACCAAATCACTTGACGTTCTGTCGTCTCTGATAATCCATTGTACCTATATGGCTCGCATATCTCAGAACATGATACGGTCAGGTTTCTCGGCCTTCTGTTTGACCGTAGGTTATCCTGGAAACCTCACATTACCTCTCTGAAGGCAACTTGTCATAACAGGCTGAACTTCATTAAAACACTCGCTCATCTTTCATGGGGGGCTGATCGTAGAACTCTCCTTTGACTACATATAGCCCAAATTTTATCGAAACTTGAAACTCTAGTATGGCGACCCGATATATTCAGCAGCCTCTCCTGCTACTCTCTTTAGCCTTAATCTCATCCATCGCCAGGGATTACGTTTATGCTTAAGCACTTTTAGCTCTTCACCTGTTGAGAACCTCTATGCAGAGGCAAATATTCCATCCCTGTCCTATTGCCGTGATGCTCATTGCCTTCGCTGTTATGTTCGCTTTCATGACCTCCGCAATCCTTCCATATATAGGATGGTCACTGATGTTAGTAGACGTTCTTTATATATTTGTCGCCTCCGTTTACTCCATCCCTTTTCTCTTCGCCTACATTCTCATCAGTTACCACCTTTCTATGTTCATGTAGCATCTCACTTTTCCCTACCCACTTGGAAAGTTCAGACGGTTTCTGTTCTTTCCCACTGCCATGTGCGAAAGCCCAGCTGCCTACAGTGGCTTCTCGCTCTCTTTTTCTTAACCACTTCCGATCTCATTCTTGTGCCATCTCAGTGTACACCGATGGTTCCAAGTCTTCTGACGGCGTCGGATTCACAGCAGTGTTTCCGGACAGCGTCGTGCGAGGGCTTTTATTATCCAGGCTAGCATTTTTTCGGCGGAATTATATGCCATTTTCGTAGCACTTATCCATGTTGCTTCTATGCCTGTGTCACCTTTTGTGGTCATTTCAGATTCCCTTAGTGCTTTACAGGTTATACAAAAAATTGATACACCTCATCCCTTTGTTCTTCGTATCCAACTTCGGTTATGCCGGATCTCTAGCAAGCACAAAGATATTGTTTTTTGCTGGGTCTCCGCTCATACAGGACAATGAACAGGCAGACACTGCTGCGAGGTCAGCAGTACATGACCTCCTAGTTTCATGTAGAGATGTTACACCATTCACTGACTATTTTGCTGTAATTGCTACCCACCTTCGCACCCGTTGGCAACAATGTTGGCCTGACCTGCTCTATAATAAATTACATTCTATTAAACCACGTATAGGTTTCTGGTCGTCTTCTTGTCATCATTGTCGAGGTTGGGAAACTACTCTCTCCCGTCTTCGCATCGGTCACACTCGTCTTACTCACGGGTATCTCATGGAGAGGCGCCCTGTTCCACTTTGTGAGAATTGTCAGGTTCCATTTTCTATTAGCCATATTCTGTTGGACTGTCCACTCATCAACGAGCAGGCAGAATTTACCTCCAACATCGTCACCACCCTACTGTCCTTACTTTACCTTCTCTTCTTGCTGATAGAACCTCTTTTAACCCAGACTCTCTCATTGACTTTTCACAGCAACTGATTTACTGCACAAACTCTTACGATGATGATGACTCTAGCACTCTTCACAGCCCTTTCTACCTCAATCTCTTGCTATCCTCTACCCCTGCACTATCCACTGCTCTCCTTCACTCCTTCCCTGCACAACGGTGTTTTTTTTATTATAATCATATACACCTGGTCTAATATTATTATATTCTTTTATCGAGATCCCTGATCTAAAAAAAATATCCTTCAGTAAATATAAACAGCATATTATTTTCCAGTGAAACTATTAAATATTTTACATTAAACAATATATGTGAAATTTGTTAAATTTTTTCCATATAAATTACCGAGGGAAAATTCTGTATTTGGAACCCTCATGATACCTGTAGGAACATTATATCACATGTAATTTGCATGTTACAACCAAAATAGTGCAGAAAATGGCCTGACTCTAGAAATATAGGTAACGTGAAGTTCATGTCTTCTAAAACATTCACTCCAACAATCTCAATATTCATTTTTTTACTTTCGTAATGTGAACATTCATGGTTCGTCGTTAGGCTGCTAGTGGTGACCGCCAGCCAACCTAAGAAAAATATTTGCATGTGTATTTCGCCATTATAAAGCCTGAATTTAAATATTTAATGATGTGCTGTGGAGGACAGTCACAGCCTCTTTCAACGAGGATGATTCTGAATGGTTCCTCTTCAGGCTCTGATGAATATATTGTATTTCCGTCACCCACTGCAGGCCGACTTTTCCTCCGTGTAAGACTACATTGTAGTTAATTCATACCTGTGATCATATATGAATTCCATTGCAAATGCAACTCTGTTCAGCGAAACGTTTCATACTGTGCTCTGCGGAACTCACGATTTCTGCCGGAACTGTAAACTGTTACGAGAGAGAGAGAGAGAGAGAGAGAGAGAGAGAGAGAGAGAGAGAGAGAGAGAGAGAGAGAGAGAGAGGCAAGATAAAGATAAAAGCAAATGTAACTAGAGTAGTGATGGATTGGATATCCGCATCCGTGGAACATCAACACAATGTCTTACATCCACATCTGCATACGTGAACAGATATTCGCATATGCATCTGTATCAGAATCCGCGGAACATCCGCACAATTTCTCGCATCCATATCCACATCCGTAAAGTAAGACATCCTCATAGACATCCGCATCCACGGATATCTAAATTTTCACATCCGAGACATCTCTAATCTGGAGTCATTACAGCTACTGTAGAAGACAGTAGCCCACGTAGTCAGGTTGAGTTAACTTAAGTTTGACATGCTTTACTGAGGTGTTATTGCTCTCATGGAGTGAAGTATCAATTATTATTTTTATATATCATTACTACCACCACTACTACTACTTAATCTAAAGGATACGATATATATATATATATATATAAATATATATATATATATATATATATATATATATATATATATATATATATATATATATATATATATATATATATATATATATATATATATATATAAATATATATAAACCAGGAGATGTATTTCTCTCAGCTTCTATGTTCTGTTAGTTTAATCTTTATTTTAAGAATTACTCTTGACTGGTGTTGGGAGAGGTTACTACGCAGCCTTTGACCCCCAGAGTAACCGGTTGGCTTTAAATCCCTTTAACTAACAAATCATAATCTGCTCTTGTTCTTCCTCCTGCTTTACCTGATTCTGCTGCTGCTTCTGCTGCTAACTTTACTGCTGCTGCTGACCCTGCCGCTGCTGCTGCTGACAATGCTGCTGACCCTGCTGCTAACCCTGGTGCTGCTGCTGACACTGCTGACCCTGATGTTGCTGCTACTGCTGACCCTCCTCCTACCGCTGCTGACCCTGTTGCTAACCCTGCTACTCTTGCTGACCCTGCTGCTACTGCTGACCCTGATGCTACTGCTGACCCTGCTGCTTACCCTGCTGCTGTTGCCCCTGCTGCTGCTGCTGCTGACTCTGCTGCTGACCCTGTTGTTGCTGTTGACCCTGTTGATGTTGCTGACCCTGCTGCTGCTGCTAACCCTGCTGCTGCTGTTGACACTGCTGTTTCTGCTGACCCTGATGTTGCTGCTGCTGGCCCTGCTGCTACCGCTGCTGACCCTGCTGCCACTGCTGCTAACCCTGCTACTGCTGCTGACCCTGCTGCTGACCCTGCTGCTGTTGCCCCTGCTGCTGCTGACCCTGTTGTTGTTGTTGCCCCTGCTGCTGCTGACCCTGTTGTTGCTGTTGCCCCTGCTGCTGCTGACCCTGTTGTTGCTGTTGACCCTGTTGCTCTTTCTGACCCTGCTGCTGCTGCTAGATAGTACGTTCTTTTTCTCGCGCTGAGGCTTCTGCTGGTGTTGGAGACGAGCAACGTATGCCACTAATTTGCCATGCCCATAACATGGCTCACTGACCACAAACTTTGAAACCTGACATGAGGACTAATAAAAAAAACTCAGAACTAATAAAAGCGGAACAAACTCTAGCACTGCTGATGTTGCCGTCTCTTCTACCTCGCCGTGTGTCAAGATTCCTGTGCAACTAACGCCAATGAGACATGCTCATCGTATTTATACTCAAGCACAAGCATGAACGAGAAGTATGATGAAGGCTTCGTAAGCTTCAATGTTACATGGACTGTTGTTCAAGACTATACAAATGGATTAAATGTTGCATGCAAATAAGTATCAACTACTGGTGATCTGCGTCCTGTGAAAAAAAAGCGAAGATAACCCGAAACACACATCCTGATGTGAAAGTAATGAGTATTGCTAACGAAAATGTGCATTTCTGTTTACATTTGCACGTAATGTTAGGTCTTCAATTTGCTTTGATGACCGCAAAATCATATGACTGCATTTTGAGAAGCAGAGCTACGATACAGTCAAAATTTTGATGTAGATATCTCACTGCAAATGGATGGCTTCATTGACGTCGTAAAGCAACGTTTAAAGTTAGACTTCTAAAGAAGAAATGCTTATTTGCATGTTAATTCCTACCGAAACAGGTTACGAAATATTCAATATCAATAATTTCTTTATGAAATACGAAATATCATGTCATATTCCAGTAAAAGTACTAATGAATCCAAGACTACGAAAGAAAAAATGGAGGATGGAAGGATATTTGTACATACAGTTAGGAAATTTTTATTTGACAAGTTTCGTAAAGGAGAAGCACAAGACAACAAGAGCAGAGCTTAAAACAACACAACTCTACAAAGAAACCGAGATTCTTCATTCTACTTCCATTAACAACTTCAGCCATACTCTGCATTATTCCATTTGCATACATTGACCGTGCAGCGGCCGCAGTACATCTGCAATTAGATTTAGGAATAGTTAGGACACATTGTTGATAATGGCAAAACATTGCTTGTAATAAAGTTGGTATGTAAAGTAAAAGGACACAAGTGCAACTAATGTGACATTTATTGTGGCAACGTTTCGCTCTCCAGGAGCTTTATCAAGCCATTACGGTAATGGCTTGATAAAGCTCCTGGAGAGCGAAACGTTGCCACAATGTCACATTAGTTGCACTTGTGTCCTTTTACTTTACAAAACATTGCTTACTTGGGAGGTTAGTCCGAGTCTTAATAATATCAGCTGTTTGTTACTGAAGGTATTTATTCAATTGATTTACTTACCACTCAATGTATTTTCCTGCGTGAGCGTGTTTGATAGGAGTGAATGGAGACAAATGGTTTTTAATACTTGACGTGCTGTTGGAGTGTGAGCAAAGTAACATTTATGAAGGGATTCAGGGAAACCGGCAGGCCGGACTTGAGTCCTGGAGATGGGAAGTACAGTGCCTGCACTCTGAAGGAGGGGTGTTAATGTTGCAGTTTAAAAACTGTAGTGTAAAGCACCCTTCTGGCAAGACAGTGATGGAGTGAATGATGGTGAAAGTTTTTCTTTTTCGGGCCACCCTGCCTTGGTGGGAATCGGCCGGTGTGATAATAAAAATAATAAAATAATTTATTAATGTTTCAGAGTAAATATTCCTATTGTATACATAGAACTGTGCATTACTATTTATTATTCTGTCAATCATATTTAGTCCGAGTGTATGTGTTAGCCTATGGTTCTTTGATTTAATTTATTCTTTAATTAATTCAACATATATTATGGAGTTACCTTTTCTGTTAATATTTTAAATCTGTAAGACTCACGAAATCGTAATAATACAATTGCAAACGAACCACGGAACGGGAGGGGGTTGAACCCATGAAAAGTTATTCTTTAATATTACTAAAGTTTCTCTTCGTGTGAACACTGTTCTGAAGAGAAGACATCTGGAGGGATGTGACTGATGAGGGTCCTGTCACATGTATGTCCATCTCAGATATTCAATATATATATATATATATATATATATATATATATATATATATATATATATATATATATATATATATATATATATATATATATATATATATTATACACTCAACAGACTTATCCCCCTATAATTTTTTGCACTCTCCTTTATCCCCTTTGCCTTTATACAAAGGAACTATGCATGCTCTCTGCCAATCCCTAGGTACCTTACCCTCTTCCATACATTTATTAAATAATTGCACCAACCACTCCAAAACTATATCCCCACCTGCTTTTTAACATTTCTATCTTTATCCCATCAATCCCGGCTGCCTTACCCCCTTTCATTTTACCTACTGCCTCACGAACTTCCCCCACACTCACAACTGGCTCTTCCTCACTCCTACAAGATGTTATTCCTCCTTGCCCTATACACGAAATCACAGCTTCCCTATCTTCATCAACATTTAACAATTCCTCAAAATATTCCCTCCATCTTCCCAATACCTCTAACTCTCCATTTAATAACTCTCCTCTCCTATTTTTAACTGACAAATCCATTTTTTCTCTAGGCTTCCTTAACTTGTTAATCTCACTCCAAAACTTTTTCTTATTTTCAACAAAATTTGTTGATAACAGCTCACCCACTCTCTCATTTGCTCTCTTTTTACATTGCTTCACCACTCTCTTAACCTCTCTCTTTTTCTCCATATACTCTTCCCTCCTTGCATCACTTCTACTTTGTAAAAACTTCTCATATGCTAACTTTTTCTCCCTTACTACTCTCTTTACATCATCATTCCACCAATCGCTCCTCTTCCCTCCTGCACCCACTTTCCTGTAACCACAAACTTCTGCTGAACACTCTAACACTACATTTTTAAACCTACCCCATTCCTCTTCGACCCCATTGCCTATGCTCTCATTAGCCCATCTATCCTCCAATAGCTGTTTATATCTTACCCTAACTGCCTCCTCTTTTAGTTTATAAAACCTTCACCTCTCTCTTCCCTGATGCTTCTATTCTCCTTGTATCCCATCTACCTTTTACTCTCAGTGTAGCTACAACTAGAAAGTGATCTGATATATCTGTGGCCCCTCGATAAACATGTACATCCTGAAGTCTACACATATATTATTAATAATTTTCGCATATTTGTCGAATTCTTGTGTTCCCGACGGCTTATATGCATATACGGAAGCAATATTATTATTATTAATATAATCAAAACAACCATCAGGGTCACACAGAGATGCAGGATATGGAGTATAATGGAAGTAGTGTTTGTGAGGGCGGTGAGCAGTGCTAAGAGAAGTACAATCAAAGGCCGTGCAATAAATTTGTTGCTGTCTAATAGTTAAAGAGGGAGTCTATGTCGAAGGTAAATTCTGCATTCTCACTGATAAACAGGTCAGTCCAATAGAATATGGCAAACTGAAATTGGAACTTCACAATTCGCACGAGGTACAACTGGGCGCCTTTCTCTGAGACACCCGTGAGTGAGACGTGTGTGCCCGATGGGAAGAAAGGCAAGTGTAGTTTCCCAGCCACGACACTGATGATAAGGAGGAAACCAGGATCCTAAACTCGACCTTATAGAATGTAATTTGTTACGAATGAACTCAGACCAACGATGTTGCCAACGGCTGCGAAGGTAGCTAAAGATTACAGCAAAATAGTCTATAGGAAACTGGAAAGTCATGTACCGCTGACTGCGCAGTATACTCCGCCTGCCTCGTTGACTTGAACATCAACACGACCAGCTTCTATCACCTCCCGGACCCTACAGGCAGCCTCCAGAAATACACCAGTCACCTGAAGAACATCCTAAGCCACTCTGGAAACGGGTCAGGATATTCCCAGATGATCCAGGTTTCACGACAAACTACACCAACACCAGGGACCTCAACGGAAAAGGACGGATAACGACACTTTTCCCCAATCTAGGAGCTAGAATTTCAGAGAGGAAGACCCCCAAAGACCGGAAGCTGGAAAGGAAGGAGAGGAAGAGGAATGGGAGATGAGGGATGGGGAGGATGGGGCAGTGATGGGGGAATGGGGGATAACTATGTTCGGTCGGAGGAAGACCGAAAGGTCCAGTTCCTCGGACCAAAATACTCTTCACTTCTTCAAGGAGCCCCCACCCTCTTAGTGAGGATCACTTCGTGTTAGTCTTCCCTGATCTGTATATTATTTGTCTCCTTTTCCTCCAGAACCAGGCCAAGATGGTTATTTCCACTGGTTGATTCTGTAACAAAATGTTTTAAAAATGGCAATGCTGGTACACTAAAAATGAGTTAATTTGACTGAAATTATTAAAATCAATGAATGCATTATTATCATGTCTTAAAGCCATGACAAGTCATTCCATTCAATCTCCGATGGTTACTCTGTTATTTCAAATCTGAATAGTAAACCTTAAATCAACCTATGTCCTTCAAAAAATTTTGAAACTGATTCACTGTTTATACCTAATAGAGAAGTTCAAGCTTCCTTGACACGTACCGCTTCCTAACTTAGTTATCTCTATCCAATAGGACTGTCGTTCTCCAGGCAAGTACCGACTCTTCGTATTAAACCATTATCAATAATTGCAGTGATTTCGACGTTTCCTGTACATGCAGCTATTCTTATCTCGTTCATTTAGTCAGATACTGGTATTGTTCTCATAATATATGCGAAGAAAGCTTTTATTTTCTACCATCTCTTCGTAAATCATTACCTTCCCACAGTTTTTTTTAACAAGGCCAGAAGCTTCTAAATGTGTTTCAGTTCCATCATTTGATGTAAAATTGACATATTTTCCTCTATAACTCTCCAAATTCATTGTCCAAAAATCCCATTTTTTCTATCATACACATCAATACTTTTACCATACATTTGTCTCAAGTCTAATACGGTGTAATAATGGTCCTTTTACCTGCACTAGCTAACGTTGCTACATATTCTCTGGTCTCCTACGTTTTGGAATTACATTAATCTTTTCGATCTTCGAGCTGTTCAATTTTTTAGCATCATTACTGCATTCATTTCTCACGTTTTACATCATCAAGTCAACACAAAATGTAAACATCAACAGGATAATGGCTAGTAGTTCTGCGGAAGTGCTCTCACCTGGAGAGCCTATGTTAACCTAGCAGTAAACAAGAACCTGGGTGGAAGTCAGATGTTGTGGCATTTATCGAGGAAGAACAGGCTATGATTTACCTTAGAACAGGGGTGGGCAACCTTTTTAAGTGTGGGTACCAAAGTCGGCACCCACGGATTAATTGAATTTACATTATTTCTTAGGGAGAAAATTGATTCATAAATCGTCCATTTCGATAATAGTCCCACTTCCAGGAACGGATTATGGACGATTATTGAGGGACCACTGTACTTTCTTTAAACAAATGCCGAAAGTGTATTTATCCACCTGTAGATATCTTTGATACCAAATCTCTGGAAACATTTTGGGGCTGTTTCCCCGCTTTTCTTGGAACGGATACGTGATGAATGTCGTATTTTTTTTGTTTGTTTTATTGAGGCGAGACCAGAGGTTAGCGTGCCGGAAAGATGTCGTTGGCGTGTCAGAATGACGCGCGTGCTAAGGGTTGCCCACCCCTGACTTAGAATGACCCGCACCTTTTTCGCAAGTATAACTTACTAATGAAAATTAATGAGAAATTTCAGTGTAAGGAAACACATGTTTGACTACGGCATTTTCAATGACTGCCCTTTTTTTTGTCTCATTCACATCAATGTTAAGTAATAAAATCTTTACATAAACTTCTTTCACATCTTCATGTATGTAGTTTCACCTGATGAAAGTCTCATTACAGACATGGTACCATAGGTATTTTTTATTTACATTACTGTGTCTGCGTGAGTTAGTAAAATTAATTATTATTCACATCGGGATGATCATTCCGTGACCTTTATTAAGCAGTAACCTGATAATGGTCTCGAACGGAACTAAACATCAACTAAAGATTTATTTTATATTTCATTGTTAGTATTATAACATTTATACAGCTGAAGCAACGCTAACAGCAGATAGTGTGTGATGATCTCGTTCAGAATTCAGAAATATGATTGATATCACTGATTGTCGCGCTAAGAGAGGTATCAGAGTCATGATTACTCATCAATCATGGCTGCGATATTGCAGACTGGAATTAGGCTGTGATTGCTATTGCCAACACTGAGTGTTTTGAAGGGCATTTTGGCAACTTTAAAAACTAGCATATATCCGTTTCTCAAATAAAACTAATCCAAATATTAAATTAAAATAATCCACTTCGATTATTTTTATCAAAAAGTAATAGTTACCCATTTAAGAACACTGGAAAAAATCCAGCAGACACACTAGTTTATACTATACCATATTATGCATCTGTCTAAACTATGGTTTTGCTACCTAATGCTTTAATAGCACTAATTGCTAGTTTGTTTTACTTGTCTACAACTCTATCGCTGGACCAATGTTTCCTTGTATCCTTTGTAGTGTGTTTGGCTACGAGAATAGTCATTTGTGTTGCGTTTAGGAGACGGAGGATTAAGTCTCCACCAGTCACTAGAATGAATTACTTGCGCAGGTTTAAGTTTAATTCTGAACTTATCCAAAAATTAATTCATTAATGGAAGTTCTGTCCTGTGAGGTACTGTCAGAACCTCATGTGAACATTACCTGGAGAGAGAAGCAATAAAGGCAGCTTAGTTGTTGTCTGAGCGGATATTCTACTGTGAGTCAGGTTAACAGAGGTCACAATGGATCTTTGTCAGACCTCACTAGGCATTGTTACATCACTAGAAAGAAATATTAGTCATATCATATTTTGTAATTATTTCATACAGTTGACTCATACAATACACTATGGAATAGAATCTTAAAACTTGTATCTTATTTACACTAAAAAGTATTGGACATAATTGGGTAGCAATCTTTATAAAGCAAATAGTTCATTCATGTAGTCGAAGCAAAATATACATCCTGAAGATTGCAGGTATCTTATTATTAACAATGAGGTGTTTTGCCATATCTTGTCAAGTTAGCATGGATGTGTGAATGATTGGATGTTTGGACACTTAAGATATAATGCTCGTGTGGATGGCCCTGTCTCTCTCCACACACTATGCAGCTATCTCATTGTCTTGGGCATACGAACCATACTGAAAAAGATATTTATAGCATGGCCTTAGTCTAGCAGTCTACTGACCTTGTTACTTTCTGAAAACACATAATTAGCTTGATATTTCATTATCATTGATAAGAGATCTACTAGTGCCTATCTGTACTGTTCTGCTTTCTTCAAACTCGTTTGGTAATTCCTTTCTGACAGTGTTTCGTACATTTTTGTTTGAAATCCAGAGTTATTCGCAACATTTTCTTTAATGCTTGTTCAGCTAATTGTCAGCTTTGTCATGCTCCTAGAGGCCTAGATAAACGGGAATCTACAGAAGCTTTCTAAATAATTTGTTAATCTGTGCCTATCCTAAATCACAAACACGTTACATTAAGGTCTATGGCTATTTGGAGCAAGTAATGAGGGAAGACAGAGTTACAGTTATAAAATATGTCAAACAGCTCGTTTTGTCCCTCTTTCGGTTCTTCATTCTCTTGTGGATTGCCCTGTTTACCAACGAGCTCGCAGGATTTACCTCCAACGATGCCGCTTCCCTACTTCTCTCACTTTATCTTCCCTTCTTGGAGATGACCCTGACTTTGACTTACAATCACTTTTTTACTTTTTCGTCAGCAACTACTTTACTATACAAACTTTGGCACATAGCCCTTAGCGCTTTTCTCCCTCACCTCTGCTCCCCTATCCACCTACCTGTTTATTGCTACGGCACTATTTTCTGCCCCGCAGATCTGTTTGGCTCTCTTAAAGCTCATTCTACTACCCTATAAAGACAAGTTGCATAGGGATACTATAAGGAAAGTGTTCACTCGTACGTTGAAGACAATCTCATCTAAACTTGTATAATGGTTATGTGAAGAAAATGTTAGGTAATACGTTGAAGACAATGTCATCTAAAGTGAAGACACTGTGGAGTAAAACTATTTAGACTATATCCAGTGATACAGGACATATTCGATACACTTCTCCAGTGATACAGTAAAGATTCAGTTAAATACAACAGTGAAGAACATGTCAAGTGACACGGTAAAGACACTGCCTTGTGACAGAGAAAGAGAAGCGTTAAATAGCACAGAGAGGAAATGTCTTGAGTAAATCCGAGGTGAGTGTCAGGTTGTAGCCAGAGGATATTCCCAGGTAAAACATTTAGGATATTTGCTGTTAAGACAAGGGAATTAAAGCTGTAAGTTGTGCGTTAAAAGAGGATTTGGAAAAGAGTGAAGTGAAGTTACAGTCAGGTGACAAAGCTGCGGCAGTGTAAAGGTTACGAATGCTGTAACTCGGAACTGGATGTTGTACACGCTACGTATGTCCTTGGGTAGCGAGTACAACATCCAGTTCCGCTGGATGTATGGTCCAGTGGATTAAGGCGTCATGAGTTTTCGCTCACCATGAGGCAGGCCAAAGTAGCATGGGTTCGAGTTCTTGGCTAGTCGCAGTGTTATTGATCATTACCACTTGTTCGTGGATACAATAATATAAAATACTGCTCGTTGTACTAGTACACCAAACAGGGAGTAGAATGAAATTAGCATAGAGTCATCCACACCAACATAAGTCCTTGGGTAGCGAGTATAACATCCAGTTCCCCTGGATGCCCTACTGTTAAGGATTGTATGGTCCAGTGAGTTTTCGTCCACTATGAAGCAGGCCAAAGCAGCATGGGTTCGAGTCCTTGGCTAGTCGCAGTGTTGTTATTGATCAACACCATTTGTTCGTGAGCACAACAATATATATATATATATATATATATATATATATATATATGCAATAAGATCACAGTAAACAGGTGATTTCAGAATATGCAAAACAACCACTCTGAAAGAATAGAGAAATTCCAAGCGCTTTCGTGACTACTCACATTATCAAGGAACTATGATAATGTGAGTAGTCACGAAAGCGCTTGGAATCTCTCTATTCTTTCAGAGTGGTTGTTTTGCTTTATGTTATAAAAAGCTCTAAGAATTTGTTGATTAAGACACGTGTACAACTGTTGGTATCTTTATTGTCGAAACGTTACACAGGAGGTTTCTTCAGTCATATACAGAAGCAGAAGGTGTAGTGGTGAAATGATGTAATCAGTCCATCATCCTCGGAGAAAAAGTATTTGTGGTGGTCAGTCCCTCAGCCTGACCTTGTTCATCAACGTGTCAGTGTTTTAAATAATTTTCAACATTCTAAGAATTTGTATAAATAATAAACACGAATATTATAATTGATTAAATATATTTGATTATTAATATGTTTCTTTCTAAAGAGATAGAATGACAATCAATCACTACATTCCGTGGTTAAAATATACTAAGTATAATTTGTAGGGTAATGTGTCAAGTTTCAGAAATGTAGATATACAAGAAATCGTAAAATATATCTTGTTGTGTCTATGAACAGGTTTGCCATCGATCGTGTCAAACGTTACTTGGTAAAAAAAAAATGTTATTTTACCGAGTTAGAAATTTATTTCTGGGATATTCTACTAATAATGATTTACTTACACCCTACTTTTGAGATATTGGTTGCGTTCACTGCCTCTTGCGGGGGATGGGGGGAGGGGGGTTTTGAGGGGTTTTGTTCAAATAAGATAAATTCACTAAACATAAATGAATTGCAATTACTAACACCAAAACAAATGACGAAGTAAAATCCAGAGTGAGAAATCTTTCTCACAAAGCTTAAATGTCTTATTCAGCCAAATGTTATATTCTTGTGTACAAAATTGGCCGGACAACGAAGTTACTGAGTCCAATTTTTATTTTTCATTTGATATAGACGGAGTGCTGGGAATTACATTCTTAACTGTCTATTTAATCATGGTAGATTGCTGGTAGCTTAGGATTACTGTTCTACTGTATCTAGAACTTGACTGTAAATTACAAGAAGTACTTCTTAGATGTTAGGAATATAATCGTTTCATAATCATCTTATTCTTACAGAAAAGTCATTTACGAGTTAATCCCTTCAAAGGTTTACATTGAAGCCTCTTGCACGATAATAATAATTTAATGTATTTAGTTTCCGCCACTTAGATTTATCAACTGTCACACTTTTCTCGGGGAAGCTTATCCTCAGCTTAACGATGAATAATCTCTTCCAGTGAAGCGGAGATAATTGTAACTATAAGGATTACCTTCAAGAACACGACTGTCATAATTAACGACTAGAATGCTGCATAAAGATTTTTTTCGTAGATAATTTCAAATCAGAGTAGTAAATGTTACATAATTTCTACGACACAGGTCGAGACCACATTTCAGAGTCTCCTGACTGCCGTAACAATTCCTTCATAATCGTTAATTTTTATTTATGGGCATAAATCACTCAAAAATAAAAAAAATTGTAGCTAGAAGAAAAGTTAAAAATTGTGATCGTAAATAATAAAATTTTGGTATGCATCACGTTTGCGCCTCAGTGTGGACATCGTACACAAATTAATAAAGAAATATGTAAATTCTTATATAATACTCAATATGTAACGTATCTTACAGTAGTATGGCATACACTTAAATTAACAGTTCAGTTTCATTTAAAAATGGAAAAATCAACTAATGTGACTTTTTTTTTGCAGTGGAAAGTAAGTAATGTTCGTCTATAATGATGAAACTCGAATTTCACCACTATACTTCTCGTCTCAATTTCAAGATTTTGCGATATTAGGTCTCAAGACTCTTTAAGACAAGTAGAAAAAACCTAACTTGGTCACCAGGCTCATCAGTGAGCTGAGAAAACTCTCAGGGGTAAGACCTGAGGAGATGTAATTTAAAAAGTCACTATGTGCACAACAAATCATTAATTAGTTTTGCTATAGGCACTGAAATGATAATGTTTTGAGTACAATACAGTCTACAGATGAAGGATAGATCTGCACATAGTATTATTTTACCAGGAAAAAATCCGCTCTAGTTCTACTGGATTTCACACGATCAAAAAAAAAAAAAATCGTAAACGGACGCACTAAGGAAGAAAGGGAATCAAAAATATTAACACAAATGATCTACAAGAGAATACTGGAAGACAAGCCTATTGCTACCATCCCAGCATCTAGCCATATAGCCTTTAGTTTTCCTTAAGGTACGTTTATTGTCTTCTCTGAGCATGAGGGTCCCCAGTCCAGTTATATAATAGAAATAACACTGAGACTAGCCAAGGACTCGACCCCATGATGTTTTTGCCCGACTCGCGGTGAGCGAAATTCACATGACGCTCTAACCCATAAGACAACCAGATCCAAGCACCCAGCCAAGCTAGGCGTATTACCCTTGGTCCGAGGACGTACGGTGGTGTGGGTGCCTATGAGCTAATTTCATTCTATTCCCTGTTTGATGTACTAGCCCAAAAAGCTACCTGTCGGCAGTCTCCCACCGAGGCAGGGTGACCCAAAAAAGAAAAACCATAATCACTGTCTTTCCAAAGGCCCTCAGATAGACAGTTCAGCTGTCACTCCAAACAGCCAAAATCCCAATCCCCTCCTTTAAAGTACAGGAATTGTACCTCCCATCTCAAGGATTCAAGTTCATCTAACCATTTTACCTGAATCCCTTAACAAAATATTATACTGCTCAGAGTCCAACAGCTCGTCAAATCCCAAAAACCATTCGTCTCCATTTACTCCTCTCTAAGACTCAAACATACCTGCTGCATGTCCAAGCCCCTTGCACACAAACACCTTTTTTATCTCCTCCATCCTTTCCTAGGACTAACCCTTCCCCACCTCCCCTCCACTACAGATTTTTACACCATCCAAGTCATCATATTTTGCTCCATCCTCCTCAAACCCTCTTTAACCCTCTGAATAATATTTTTAGTAACTCCACGCCATCTCCAAATTTTCACACTACGAATTCTCTGCATAATATTTACATAATATTTACCCTTAGACGCGACATCTCCACTACCTCTAGCTTTCTCCTTGCTGCTGCATTTACAACCCATGCTTCACCACTATACTGTCATACATTCCTTTCTTTGGCTCCATAGATAACGTTTTTCTGTCACAACAGATGCCTTAATGCACCATTCACCTTTTTTTCTTAATTTTATATATAACCCGGTCCTTCATAAACCCATCCGCTGACATTTGTACTCGCAAATATCTGAACACATTCACTTCTTTTATATTCCATCCCTCCAATGTGACATCCAAATTTTCTTACCTAACCTGTTTGATACCCACATGACCTTACTCTTATTTACATTCACCTTAAACTTTCTACTTTTACACACCGAAACTTGTCCACTAACCCTTGTAACTTCTCTTTAGAATCTCTTAAAAGCACAGTATCATCAGCAAAAAAAGTAACTGTTTCAACTCCCATTTTGTATCTGATTCCACAGAATTTAATCCCACCCCTCTCCCAAACACCCTAGTTTTTACTTCTTTTACAACCCCATCTACACATAGGTTAAACAACCATGGTGACATCAAACATCCCTGTCTAAGACCTACTTTTACAAGGAAGTAGGCTTCCTCTTTCCTACACACCTAACATGAGCTTCACTATCCTCATACAAACTCTGTACAGTATTTAGTAACTTACTATCCATTCCATACACTTGCAACATCTGCCATGTTGACAACGTATCCATCCTATCATATGCCTTTTCTATATCTTTAAATGCATTGAAAACTTTCCTACCTTTGTCTAAATATTGTTCACTTATATGCTTCAATGTAAACCATACACTTTACCTGGCATACTCCATAAACTTAATCCCCTGAAAATTTTACAATATCGTTTGTCCCTCTTCCCTTTATATAAAGAAAATATATTTGCTCTCTGCCAATCCCTAGGTACCTTCTCTTCTTTCATACATTTATTGAACAAAAATAACAACCATTCCTAAACTACATCCCACCCGCAGCTTATAACATTTCTTTCATGATCCCGTTAATTCCAGCTGCCTTACCCCCTTCCTCACATCCGATTCTTCTTCACTCCTAAACGATGTTATACCTCCCTGGCCACTGCATGAAATTACTGCCTACCCCTCTTTGCGTCAGTCTCGCGCTTAGCAGACAGAGGATCGAGCCTCCATCAAGTCTTGCTCTGAATGACCCGCATGGGTATAGCGCTAAACAGGAATTAAACTATCTTCATCAACATTTAGGAGTTTCTCAAAATACTCCCAGCATCTTCCCAGTACCTCCAGTTCTCTATCTATTAACTATCCTTTTCTGTTTTGAACTATAATCGATTCGTTCCTTAGGCTTTCTTAACCTATTTATCTCAATCCAAATTTTTTCTTATTTTCAGCATAATTTGTTTACAACGCCTCACCCACTACCATTTGCTGACATTCTGCACTCTCTCACAACTGTCTTCACTTTTCTTTTACCCTGCATATCTCTTCAAGGGGGGCTCCTTGTCATGGTGAAGAGGCTCTTGGTCTGAGGAATTAGACCTGTCGGTCTCCTTCCTCAGACCGAACCCAATCCCCCCTTCCTTATCCCATCCTCCCTACCCTCCCTTTTCCCTTTCCTCCTACTCCTTCCTATCCCTCCCTTATTCCCTTCCTCTTTTTGGCCTGTAGGATTCTTCCCACAGGCATGCTGGTTCCTAGGTAGGGGGAAGGGTACCAGAGTCCATCCCATTCCGTTGAGGTTCTTGGCGGTGGCGTAGTTTGCCGAGGGATCTGGATCGCCTGGTGATGTCCCGATCCATCTCCGGTATCCTGGAGGGTGGCTTTTTGGGTGTCTTTCGGGCGACGGGTGTATCTCTGGAAGCCACCTTTCGGATTCCGGGGGTGGTGGCCGAAGGAGGTATGCTTTGTGGCGGATATCCGGCTGCCCTCTCTTTCGTCCACCGACGTAGCTCGGCAGATGTGAGGTTGCTATCCCGGATTGCTGGTTTACTGGCATGAAGGGTAGGGTATGGCACGGCTTTCATGCTGCATCTGCACTACTTGCGGTGCTGAGGTCCTCTTTGGCGCAGAGGGAGATTTCTGGCCCTTTCATCCCTCCTGGGAACTATCCCTCCCCGCTCCCCCTTTTTTTATTCTTTTTTTTTTTATTTTTATTTTCTTCATTCTTTTTTTCTTAAAAAATAAAAAAGAAAAGAAGTAACCTAACCATAGAGAACCCAGTCCATGAACCTACTACCCCTGGGCCCCTTCTTGATACCGTACCCCATTCTTACCCTTCCTCGTTTTTTGACCACTCTTCGGACACTCCTGCTGCCCCTGTACCTCTTGATGGTGCTGTTTCCTCACCCGCTTCAGGTACCAGGGTTTCGACCGACTCCTTCGATTTGTCTGACCTCCGCTCTCCTTTGACTATGCTTCCAGCCTATCCCTCTACAGTGCAGCAATTTTCGAATAACCAGCCCGTTTCATGTCGGACCAACTCAGGTCCCACTTCTAAACGCCAAGGACAATCTACTGATGATGCTACTTCGTTACCTTACTATTCTACTCGGAAAAGACCGACACGTAATGCACTCCCTCTCCACGCTCAGTTTCAGACCACACAATGGACTAAATTCTTTAAGACCGACTTATTCTACTGCCTATCTTTCCGACCATAGTATTGGCAAAGCACTCCTACGCCATGTTGGTAGAGATATTTCATTTCATGCTCTCAAGAGCGGTATGTGCGTCGTCAGTGTCCAGAATTTCCAGACATGTGGCAATGACATTCTTGAACAGCTGGAACTCCAGGATCTCCCAATCCTTAAAGTAGACACTTGTGTCCTTTCTGCCCACGGGCGAAGACGATACCCTTGCAATGTGGCTCGATTAACTTTCGACAGCCATGAACTCCTGTCCTCTGTTTATGTCACAGGACATCGGTTACAAGTTCGAAAGGTGATCCCTGCACCGCAACAGTGTAGAAAGTGCTGGTGTTTTGGTCACCCAGCGAAATATTGCAGATCTATAGCTGAATGCCCAGTCTGTGGTGCTCACCCTTAGTACTCTTGCCGTTGCCAGGTCTACTTAAATGAGCGTGAAATCCATTGCCTCAAAGAAGCAGGTCTCCCTTATGCTATGGCAGTTTCTTCTCTTCAAGGGGGGTTTCTTGGCATGGTGAAGAGGCTCTTGGTCTGAGGAATTAGACTTGTCGGTCTCCTTCCTCAGACCAAACCTAATTACCCCCCAATCCCCACTTCCCTATCCCATCCTCCCCATCCTCCCCTTTTTCCTTTCCTCCTCCTCCTCCCCACCCCTCCCTTTTGCCTTTCCCTTTTGGCCTTTGGGATTTTTTCCCACAGTTCCTAGGTAGGGGAAAGGGTACCGGGGTCTATCCCATTCCGTTGAGGTTCTTGGCAGTGGCATAGTTTTCCATGGAATCTGGATTGCCTGGGGATGTCCCAATCCCTCTCCGGTATCCTGGAGGGTGGCTTTGGGTGTCTTTCGGGCGACAGGTGTATCTCTGGAAGCCACCTCTCGGATTCCGGGGGTGGTGGCCGAAGGAGGTATGCTTTGTGGCAGATATCCGGCCGCCCTCTCTTTTGTCCACCGAGGTAGCTCGGCAGATGTGAGGTTGCTATCCCGAATTGCTGGTTTACTGGCATGATGGGTAGGGTATGGCATGGGTTCCATGCTGCATCTGTGCTACTTGCGGTGCTGAGGTCCTCTTGGGCGAGGAGGGAGATTTCTGGCCCTTTCATTCCTCCTAGGAACTATCCCTCCCCAGTCCCCCCCTTTTAATTCTTTTTTTTAATTTTTCTTTTCTTTTCTTTCTTTTTTTTCTTAAAAACAAAAAGAAAGTAAACTAACCATGGAGTACCCGATCCATGACCCCACTACCCCCAGGCCCCTTATTGTTACTGCACCCCATTCTGAATTTGTCTCGTCTTTTGGCCACCCTTCAGACATTCCTAAGGCCCCTGTACCTCTTGCTGGTGCTGTTTCCTCACCTGCTTCAGGTACCGGGGCTTCCACTGACTCCTTCGATTTGTCTGACCTCTGCTCTCCTTTGACTATGCTTCCGGCTTCTCCCTCTATGGTGCGGCGATTTTCGAATTACCGGCCCGTCCCATGTTGGACTGACTCTAGTTCCACTTCTAAATGTCAACGACAATCTCCTAATGATGTTACTTCGTTACCTTCCCTTTCTACTCGGAAAAGACCGACATGTCATGCACCCCCTCTTCACACTCGGTTTCATACCACACAATGGACTAAATTCTTTACATTAAGACCGACTTATTCTACTGCCTATCTTTCCAACTATAGTATTGGCAAAGCGCTCCTACGCCACGTTGGTAGAGATATTTCCTTTCACGCTCTTAAGAGTGGTATGCACATCATCAGAGTCCAGAATTCTATCCAAGTTCATGATCTTTCTCTTCTTTCACATATCGATACTATTCCTATCACTGTCGTAAAACATCCTTTTCTCAATTCTTGTAGTGGTACTGTTATTCTGCCCCATACCATGGTCCAACAGAATTTCCAGACATGTGGCACCGATATTCTCGAACAGCTGGAACTCCAAGATCTCCCAATACCCTTGCAATGAGGCTCGTTTAACTTTTGACAGCCGTGAACTCCCATCCTCTGTTTATGTAGCAGGACATTGGTTACAAG
Organism: Cherax quadricarinatus; assembly: GCF_038502225.1. Lineage (NCBI taxonomy): Eukaryota > Metazoa > Arthropoda > Malacostraca > Decapoda > Parastacidae > Cherax > Cherax quadricarinatus. The sequence goes on from NC_091349.1 coordinate 27,918,207, forward strand.
TTCGGAAGGTGATCCCTACACCACAACAGTGTAGGAATTGCTGGCGACTTGGCCACCCAGCAGAATATTGCAATCTATAGCCGAATGCCCAGTCTGTGGTGCCGATGATCATTCTAATAAGTCTTGCAGTCGAACTCCCTCTTGCCTTAATTGTCATGAGACTCACCCTTTGTACTCTTGCCATTGCCAAGTTTACTTAAATGAGCGGGAAATTCGTTGCCTCAAAGAGGCAGAAGGTCTCCCTTATGCTATGGCGGTTTCTCATCTCCGCCTCCATGGGAGACTGCCCCGTGTTTCTTATTCTTGTGTTTCAAAGCGTCCCCCCACTTCTGGGGTCACATCTTCTGGAGCCTCCTCTGCAGTTGCCAGTCCCATAGTCACTCCTGTATCTAATTCTTTTGCTGTCCTGGGCTCAGACGTCCCTACTTCAACTCCTCAGTCTGTCCTCACTTCTTCGTGTCCTCCCTCACAAACGCCGGTATCGACAAGACCTCGTACGACACCTCCTCCCAATCGTCTCTCTACTTCTCAGAGGCCCAAAAAATCTCCTTTAACCCCTCCTTCCCTTCATCCACCTCCACATTTTACCTTCCTGGTCTCTGTACCTGAGTCATCCCCTTTCACTGGCTCTGTTACAAGTGTGGAGGTTCATCCTCTTCCTCGTACTGTGCCTTCCTCCCCTGTCCCCTCCCAAGTTTCTTCCTCTTCTGCCACCTCCCAGGTTTCTGCCTCTTCTGTTCCCTCCCACACTTCTCCAGTTCCCTCCACCCTTTCGACCCCCCCCCTACCTTGGTACAGTCCATTACAGCTCCGATCTTTACTCAAACTCCTCCTCCTTCCATCTCCAATATTGTCTCCCATACGACGTCTCTGAACTCCGAAACACTTGAAGCAATCTCTGAATATATTGCAGAGACCAAACCATCAATGGACACTGATCCACCCTCTGTTCCTTCTCTTTCCTCTTCTCCATCTGTGCAACTCCTTTCTTCACAACGCACCGTTCCTTCGCTACTTGAACGTTTTCCTTTGCCACCGCACGTGGACTTTTCTAACCCCTCTAGTCAGTAGGTACCCTTACCTGCGGATTTCAGGTATCTTTATCGTTGCCAATCATGGCCTATTTACAGTGGAATATTCGCGGCCTCAGGGGTAATCGGGGTGAGCTTCAGATGTTGCTCTGCCAGTTTTCCCCTGTTGGTGTTTGCTTACAGGAACCAAAATTACACTCTGCCATTCTCTATCCTATCTCAGGCTATAATTTATTGTATTCTTCAGATCCTTTTCCTGATGAGACCTTTAATGAAAGCGCCCTTCTTCTACGCACTTACATTCTGTACCATCAGCTATTTGTTCATACTTCGCTGCATTACACAGCAGCCCGTATCCACTTGCATAGGTGGTATACACTCTGTTCTTTGTATCTCTCTCCTTTTCAGGCATTATCTGTCCTAGATATTGCCTTTCTTGTTTCTTCATTACCGCCACCGCTTCTGTTACTTGGCGATTTTAATGCCCATCATTTCCTCTGAGGGGGTCTCACTGTGATTCCCGAGGCATTCAGTTAGAGGCTTTTCTTGCTACCCACCCCCTCCATGTTTTAAATACAGGTACTCACACCCCATTTTGATCCTCGGACTCATACTCTTGCATCGATCTCTCAGTCTGCTCTTCCTCCGCCGCATTAGACTTCACCTGGTCTGTTCTCCCGGATTTACATGACCGATCATTTCCCAATCATTCTTACTTCCCTTTCATATTCACCACCTCTTCGTAACCCATACTCACAACTAACTGTTTTTAGTGAGGTTCCTTCTTCGTCCTCCATTGATGGGCTTTTACACCTCTTCTCGTCCTCCGTTTTAACCGCATCTTCTCATTCTATACCCCAAACTTTGCACAGGCATTCTCAGAAATGCGTGCCTTGGTGGTCTCCTGCTTGTGCTCGTGCAGTACGTTTGAAATGCACTGCGTGGGGCAGGTACCGGTGCAATAGAACCATGGAGAGACTTCTTGATTTTAAGCAGAAGCGTGCGATCGCTCGCCGTGTCATCCCTGACGCTAAACGCACTTGCTGGCGAGATTGTCTCCACCATCACCTCTGCTTCCTCTATGAGTGCAGTCTGGAAAAAAGTACGAAAACTGAGTGGTAAATATTCTCCTGACCCGGCTCCTGTTCTGCGGGTTGCCGCTGTTGATATAGCACACCCACTGGATGTTGCCATTGAAATTGGCAATCTGGTCCGTGTTTCTCAGGAGCTCCATCTCTGCCCCTCGTTTCTTTCCTCAAAGTCTGCCAGAGAGTTAGCACCCTTGGACTTTTCTTCTCTCAGAGAAGAGCAGTATAATGTTCCTTTTACACTCCAGGAACTGGAGGCAACACTCAGCTTGCCGATCATCGGCAGCTGGGCCATACGACATTCATATTCGTATGCTACAACATTTACATCAGTCAGCCCATGCAGTCCTATTACGCCTTTTCAATCTTATTTGGTCAGAGGGAGTTCTTCCACAGCTATGGAAATCTGCCATTGTTCTCCCTTTCCACAAACCCGGTACTACGGGACATGAAGCCTCCCACTATCGTCCCATTGATCTTACCAGTGAACTTTGCAAAGTGATGGAACGCCTGGTAAATAGACGTTTAGTGTGGTATTTAGAGACACACAACAGTCTCTCCACTCGTCAATATGGCTTTCGTAAGGGACGTTCTACCATAGACCCCTTACTACGCTTGGATACGTATGTTCGTAATGCCTTTGCGAATAACCACTCAGTTATTGCCATATTTTTCGACCTTGAGAAGGCATATGACACAACTTGGAGGTATAATATTTTGGCCCAAACCCACTCCTTAGGCCTTCGAGGCAATCTACCATCCTTCCTTAAGAACTTTTTAACCGACAGACATTTCCGTGTTCGGGTTAATAATGTGCTCTCCCCGGACTTTATCCAAGCTGAAGGTGTCCCCCAGGGATGTGTTCTGAGCACAACACTTTTTCTCCTTGCTATAAATGATTTGGTCTCTGTTCTTCCATCCAATATTTGGTCATCACTCTATGTAGATGACTTCGCTATTGCATGTGCAGGCGCTGACTGTCACCTCATTACAGTTTCTCTCCAACATGCGGTTGACCGTGTTTCCAGTTGGGCCACCACACATGGGTTTAAATTTTCAAGTATCAAAACTCACCAAATTACTTTCACTAGACGCTCTGTCATCTCCGATCATCCTTTGTACCTCTATGGCTCCCGTATCCCTGAACGTGATACAGTCAGGTTTCTAGGCCTCCTCTTTGACCGTAGGTTATCCTGGAAACCTCACATTACCTCTCTGAAGGCAACTTGTCACAGCTGGCTGAACCTTCTTAAAACCCTTGCTCATCTTTCATGGGGAGCTGATCGTCGAACTCTTCTTCGCCTACATTCAGCCCTCATTTTATCGAAACTTGATTATGGTGACCAGATCTATTCAGCGGCCTCTCCTGCTACTCTCTCTAGCCTTAACCCCATTCATCACCAAGGATTACGTTTATGTCTTGGTGCTTTTCGCTCTTTCCCTGTTGAGAGCCTCTACGCAGAAGCGAACGTTCCATCCTTATCCAATCACCGTGATGCCCATTGCCTTCGCTACTATGTATGCTCTCATGATCTCTGCAATCCTTCCATTTATAGGAAGGTCACCGATATTAGTAGACATTCTTTATTTGTTCGCTGCCCCTGTTTGCTCTGTCCCTTCTCCCTTCGCCTACATTCGCTCTTGTCTTCTCTTCAATTACCACCTCTCTATGTTCATGTAGCATCTCACTTTTCCCTACCCCCCTGGGAAGTTCCAGCTGTTCGAGTCTGTTCTTTCTCACTCCCTTGCTCGAAAGCCCAACTGTCTACAGTAGCTTCCCGCTCTCTTTTTCTTGACCACTTCCACTCTTTCTCATGCCATTGCAGTGTACACAGATGGCTCCAAGTCTTCTGACGGCGTAGGATTCGCAGCAGTGTTTCTGGACAGCGTCGTACAAGGGCATTTACTATCTTCGGCTAGTATCTTTACTGCTGAATTGTATGCCATTCTTGAGGCACTTATCCGTATTGCATTTATGCCTATGTCATCATTTGTGGTTGTCTCAGACTCCCTAGTGCTTTACAGACTATAAAGAAATTTGATACACCTCACCCCTTAGTCCTCCTTATCCAACTTTGGCTAGTCTGCATCTCTTCCAAGCATAAAGATATTTAAAGTAAAAGGACACAAGTGCAACTAATGTGATATTTTATTGTGGCAACGTTTCGCTCTCCAGGAGCTTTATCAAGCCATTACAAACAATACATGGACACAGAGGGTAAATATAGGCTCAGAATGAGGTGCGATACTAGTGGTAGTGGTAGTAGTAGTAGTAGTAATACAATATGGTAGAACAATTAATTCGTACATGAGTAAAAGGATATAAAATCTATTACTTGTGGCGAAACGTTGCCACAATAAAATGTCACATTAGTTGCACTTGTGTCCTTTTACTTTACATATTGTCGGTAATTCTACCAACTTTATTACATAAAGATATTGTTTTTTGTTGGGTCCCTGGTCATGTTGAAATACAGGGCAATGAACAGGCAGACACTGCTGTGCGGTCAGCAGTACATGACCTACCAGTTTCATACAGAGGTGTTCCATTTACGGACTATTTTGTTGCAATAGCTACCCACCTTCACACCAGTTGGCAACAACGTTGGTCTACTCTGCTCGGTAACAAACTTCAATCTATTGAACCGAGTATAGGTAACTGGCCGTCTTCTTGTCACCAGTGTCGAGGTTGGGAGACTACTCTCCCCCGTCTTCGCGTTGGCCATACTTATGGTTATCTCATGGAGAGGCGCCCTGCTCCTCTCTGTGAGAATTGTCAAGTTCCATTATCGGTTAGCCACATTCTATTAGACTGCCCACTTTATCAACGAGCACGCAGAATATACCTCCAACGTCGTCTTCGCTCCGCTGTTCTCTCTTTACCTTCCCTTCTCGCTGATGGTCCCACCTTTCATCCGGACTCTCTCATTGACTTTTTGACAACAGACTTACTTCACAAACTCTGATGATACCTTCAGCCCTTTCTACCTCAATCTCTTGCTGCCCTCTATCCCCGCACTTTCCCCTGCCCTGCTGTTTTCTGTAACCTACTGATCATCCCTTCCCCCTTCTACCGCCCAATACCCTCGCTTCCTTCCCTACCCTGCAGGCTTAGCGCCTCTTTTTGGTTATAATAATAATATGGCAGTTTCTCATCTCTGCCTCCAAGGGAGAGTACCCTGTGTTTCTTATTCTCGTGTTTCAAAACGTCCCACCACTTCTAGGGTCCCATCTTCTGCAGCCTCCTCTGTTGTTACCTCTCCCATAGTCACTTCTGTATCTAATTCTTTTGCTGTCTTGGGCTCAGACGTCCCTACTTCAACACCTGTCTGTTCTGACATCTTCGAGTTATCACTCCCCGGTATCGACAAGATCTCGTACGACACCTTCTACCAATCGCCCCTCGACTTCTCACAAGTCCAAAAAAAAATCCCCTTTGCTCAAATCTTCCTTGCACTCTTCTTCCATTCTTCCACACCCACATTTTTCCTTTCCAGTCTCTGTACCTGGTTCTTTCCTTCTCACTGGCTCTATTACAAGTGTGGAGTTTCACCCCCCTCCTCGTTCTGTGCCTCCCTCCCCTGTCCCCTCCCAAGTCTCTCCCTCTGCTGATGCCTCCCAGGTTCTGCCTCTTCTGTTCCCTCCCACACTTCTCCAATCCCTTACACTCTTTCGCGTCCCCCTACTTTGGTACAGTCCACTTCTGTTCCAATCTTTACTCACCCTCCTCCTTCTACCTCCAATATTGTCTCCCGTACGTCTTTGAATTCAGAAACACTTGAAGCCATTTCATAATATATTGCAGAGACTAAACCTTCAATGGACACTGATCCACCTCCTGTTCCTTCTCTTCCATCTCCACAACTCCATTCTTCACAATGCTCCATTCCTTCACTGCTTGAACGTCTTCCGATGCCACCGCACGTTGACTTTTCTAGCCCCTTTAATCCGTAGGTGCCCTTCCCTACGAATTCCTGGTATTTTCTTCATTGCCAATCATGGCCTATTTACAGCAGAATATCTGCGGCCTCAGGGGTAATCGGGGTGACCTTCAGATGTTGCTTTCCAGGTTTTCCCCTGTTGATGCTTGCTTACAAGAACCAAAATTACAATCAGCTGTTTTTCAACCTATCTCAGGATATAATTTATTGTATTCTTCGGATCTTTTTTTTTTACACAGGGTTTGACAAGGTTAAGGATCCCTCGCTTAATTGACAAGCTATTTACAGATTAAGAATTCCTGACTTTATTGGCAAGCTAAGAGCTGTTACCTACATCAGCTCATTTGAAAGCATTTTTATTGTTATGAGACATACAAGTAGGGAACAGGATGAAGTTGGAGCCATCTGTGGGCCAGCATTTTCATTTGATCAACTGACATTATCTCGTTGACATCATTATGCTGTACGAATGTGTTCCATACTCGAGTCATCCTGGGTATATATGATCTCAGATGGAGTGATGTTCTGGAGAAGGGTACAGCCAGAGTGAAGTTGCTGCTTTCTGCCCGTCTTGTGGCATAAAAGCTTGTTTCACGCTGTCCTTGAAGTGGATCCAAGTGTGGTACTTTGATAATATTGGCCTTGTACATAACAGTAAGGCCGCCCACATCCCTCCTATGTTGAAGGCTCTGCTGAAACGACAGATCTATCCAGGATGGGTCCAGGCGAGAGATGAGACGTCTTGCTCTGTTCTCTGCTCTGTCAAGCAGTCGCAGATGAGAGGGGGACAGGCAAACCAAGAAAGTGGAGCATACTCAAGGTGTGAGCGTACTTGTGCCTCGTACAGAATCTTGCAACCCCTACTGTCAAGCAGATGCGAGATACGGCGAAGTGCTGTAAGTTTCCGGGCTGCCTTGTTTGCAAGATTTACAACATGGTTCTTCATGGTTAGTTTGGAGTCAAATTTCACCCCAAGGATATCAACTTCTTCTCCATGTGCCAACACCCTCCCATTCATCCTTACTGCTGTACCAGCATTACCATCATGTTGCCTTGAGATGATCATTTGCGTTTTCTCAGGTGCAAATGTTACTTCCCATCTATTTTCCCAAGCTGATATAGCTCTAAGCTGGTGATTGA
>NC_091349.1:27925506-28022847 GCF_038502225.1 Cherax quadricarinatus
TTGTTTTCTGCGTCCGTACTAGTATGGACGCCTAGTACTACCTAGAAGATATGAATCGGATATCTGTATCTGCATCCGCATCCGTGGAGCATCCGTACAATTTCTTACATCCGCATTTTACTATAAACAGATATCCACATATGCATCCGCATCCGCAAAATAAGACATCCTCAAACACATCCGCATCCGCGGATATCTAAATTTTCACATCCGATATATCTCTATACTGTAGTAGCAGCAGAGTAGTCCATGTCGTAGTAGCAAACAGGTCCACAGCTGTTTGAGGAGTCATTAGAGGCCTTCATTCCTGAGCAGTGTAAAGTACAACCATGAAACACTCAGGGAGTAGCCATAACTCATGTATAGTGAGTAATAACTATAGGCAATGACCATTGTTGTGTAGGTGCTATAGCCGTTCTAAGAGGGAAAGGGTGGTTGGGTACGAGTTATGACGTGCTCAAACTACGCATGGCAGGTAAAGAACTGACAGTCACCCTGCCATAAAACAAGAGATACAGTTCCCCCATAAATAAAAGCTAAAACCTGTTTGAGATTAACCATGACATTAACGGGAAATGTCGGCTTATTTAGGCCACCCCGGGTTAATTTCTCATTACACGTCCGTGGTAGGAAACTTCGAGAGTAAGGCCAAAAAGTAGACGAGTCAGAAAATCTACAAAGTACTAGTGGAAGTGTTATAAGATACACGACAGAAATTTTTTATCTTAGTAAATTTTCCCAGCGGATACTATTGTAGTTAACAATTAACTACAATGGGGTGAAAATACAGTGGAACCTCGGTATACGACCAGCTCCCTACTCGAACAACGCTCATCACTCGACCAAACAAATACGACCTACCAGAACTTCGCTGTAAACTATTTTGTGTTTCTTAGCAATTTTTGTTGTTTTTTTTTTCTTTCTTTTTTGTATTATTTGTATAAGTCACCATGGGCCATACGACTATTAGTGATAACAGCCAACCAAACAGAAAATTGGTTGGGAAGAACTTGTTCGATACTCAAAAGGAGCGACACTCGACCAACCTTCTGGAATGAATTAAGGTCGTATACCGAGGCAACATTGGAAAACATTAAAAGTGAATTCTTGGTGAAGAATGTAAAATAACAGGAGACACTTCCCTTCGCAGAAGTGAAAGCTTGCAAGATGAGAGTATTGTGGAAACAGATTCCCTGCCTAGCTAACTGATTTCTTATCTAACACAAGCATAACTAAATTTTGGGATGATGGTTTGAGCCTCTCGTCCATCCTTCTGTTTATATATCCTTCCTAGTTCATCCATAAGCGTAGCTATCTGTGAGAAAACAGAAAAATATATTTTTTAACACATCGGCAGTTTCCCACCGAGGCAGGGTGACCCGAAAACCACTTTCATCACTCACTCCTTCACTGTCTTGGTAAAGGGGTACCGATACTACAGTTTAAAACCTGCAACATATCTCCACCTCTCCTTCAGAGAACAGGCACTCTGGCTGACAGTTTTTCCTGAATCCCTTCATAAATGTTACCTTGCTCACACTCCAACAGCACGTCAAGTCATAAAAACCATTTGCCTCCACTCGCTACTATCCTACAAGCTCACGCACGCTTGCTGGAAGTCTAAGCCTCTCGCACACAAAAACCTTACCCCCTCGCAAAACTGTAGGGGATTTTTCGTAATCCAATATTCCAAAGAGCAGAAATATTGGAGTAACTTAAGCTCTCGGTCACTGGTCTCGACACACAAAGAACTGTCTGCTAGACGAGATAAATCAAAATTCAGAAAAACTGACGAGAATGACAGCACACTATGGTCACAGGAGAGCTCCAATGTGTATGTTATTCCTTCTCTTGTTCAGTGGTCTCTGGCTGCATGCATCGACCAAAAAAAAATTCAGCCAAATGGCCACTGAAAAGGGTGACTGTTACTTGCTGAAATTACCCATCTTAACTACTTGTTCCATACCTTCAATGGTTGGACATTTAAAAGGTATAGAGCGCATAGAATAAAATTAGCATTATAAGTATGAAAAGTATAAATTCTAACAATTTACATTCATTTCCATGATCAAATGCAATGTTTTTAACAGTTTACCTAATTATCATGTTGTCCTGTATGCACACTAGTAAAAAAGATATATACAGGGAGAGGTGTTTCTCTTGGTGTAGATACAAAATACTTATAATCTTCTTTCAAGTAACCGGCTGCATCCCACCGAGGCGGGGTGGCCCAAAAGGAAAAACGAAAGTTTTTTCCTTTTAAATTTAGTAATATATACAGTTATAATCAAAACCATAATTTTTAAAGGGGTGGACCGGTAAGCCAGTAGAAGGTCCTGGTCAGATGACTAAAAGCTCCAGCTGCGGGTCGTCATATGACTAAGATCCTCGTCAGAAAGCAATTGTCCAGTTTCTTGACAAACCTCGTACTCACCTCTCAGTGTGTGTATATATATATATGCTGAGACTTTGATTAATTCCCTGGTTTAGGAATTAAAGTATTCCTGTCTGGTGGTGACAAGGTTATGCGACGGTCTGGAGTTTTGAGACTGGCAACGGGTTCAAACCCCACCCGTGGTATGGCTTTTTTTTTAGTGACCCATGTGTAGATTTAATGGCTATGTTGTGGTGTATAATGTATGTTTTCCATTTGTTTCTAATATTTATATATTTGAAAAAAAGCCCACTTGCTTAAAAAAAAAAGGCCAACTGTTGGTTAAATTCCTACCAATAAATGACTGCACTGTAATTCTTTTTTTTTACCAAACTTAAAAATGATGGCTTATATCTTTTAAAACACATTTAATGAATATTGTGAATATTGGCACTCTTGTCGATATATAAAATGTATTTAGCAATTGCATTTATATCAAAATTCATTGTTCACGGACGTTAGAGGGGAATATCCAGCTCACCCTATCCCTGCCAATTTATTTCTATAAATATTTTTTTTTAAAAATTGCCATAAGCGTACATCGACAATTAATTTAGCTTTCTGTTTATTATATCCCGACTTAATTTTATCTGATTAAATATTTATAACACTAAGACGTAATAGTTGAGAGGAAATAATATTGCGTTAGTGGATACGCTTAGAATTGTTAAAATGGTTTAACATGTTTGTAAGGTTTTAAGAATATCTAGCCTGGACAGGACTCGCAGCAATGGTTTTAAGCTGGAAAATTTCAAGATTTAGGAAGGACATAGGAAAGCACTGGTTTGGTAATAGAGTTGTGGATGAGTGGAACAAACTCCCGAGTACCGTCATTGAAGCTAAAATGTTGTGTAATTTTAAAAAATGGTTGCATAAATACATGAGTGGGTGTGGGTGGGCTCGAGTTGAACCCGACTAGCTTGTGCTACTATACACAAATAACCCGCACATAAAAGAGAAGCTTACGACGACGTTTCGGTCCGATTTGGACCATTGACAAAGTCACACTAACAGAGGTGGAGCAGGACGGCTATATATAGGCAGGAAGAGGTGGTAGTAGTAGTAGTAGTACTTGTACTACTACTACCTCCACCTCTTCCTGCCTATATATAGCCGTCCTGCTCCACCTCTGTTAGTGTGACTTTGTCAATGGTCCAAGTCGGACCGAAACGTCGTCGTAAGCTTCTCTTTTATGTGCGGGTTATTTGTGTATTGTTCCAGTCACGGTATTGTGCCTTTTTGTTATTTATTTGTGCTACTAGGTCAGATGCCGTGCTCCTCCCTTAAGTGAATGTGACCTGACTAGGTTAAGGCATTGGCTCAAGCCGGTGCGAGAATTGGACCTGCCTCTCATAGGCCAGTAGGCCTGTTGCAGTGATCCTTCTTTATGTTCTTATTTACCAATCAGTTCATTTGAGTGAGCTATATAAGAGATTATTCTCCAGCAAGAAGTAGACAGTATTTTCCTTGATTCTTTACGTTGATTCCCACAGTTATACATTTGATATTGTGTATATATCTTTTCATTATTCCTTTCCTTGTTATTCACTAATTTTTTCCTATATGTTACTGTGTGTAAATATGTATTTTTCATATGTGTACATGTGTGTATGTGCTTAAGTATATATACTTGTGTAATATATGTGAGTAAAATGAATATTTTTCAAGATCATGTTCTTCATTTCATATCAATGAAACAATTCGATTGATCTTATTGAAACAATGAATAAACTATAACATGTGTACGAATGGTATACAATACCGACAAGATGAGATTAAGACACATGTGCAACATCTGGGTATCTTTATTGTAGACGTTTCGCCATCCAGTGGCTTTATCAATACATAGTTCTACTGTCTTCAAGTTATGTCCTAGAATTTGTATTGATAAAGCCACTGGATGGCGAAACGTCTACAATAAAGATAACCAGATGTTGCACATGTGTCTTAATCTCAGACTATAACATATTAAATATAAAAAAAATATTAAAATTCAGTCTAGTTCTTTGAAGCGGACTTGGAAAAAATGGAACAGATAGGTAGAATGTGGTTCCTTGACCACCCATATTTTGCATTAACAAATCAGTCGTGTCCTACCACAATTCCCTTGATATATAAAACACACGAGTTCAATGAAGCAACATGTCATCGGAAAATATTGGGTCCCTAGAGCTTATTTCTCTATATTAAAACTAATCCAAAAGAATAACAGCTATAACTAGTATAGTAACTTAACCTGTTCTGACTTACAATAAATGCAAAAACAGCAAAAATTTATCACTATCTTTTAAATACATTTCTGATGTTATCCTACCTTAGAGAGTGACCATTCTCAGGCTGTTTGTAACCATTTGTTGACTTTAGGTATTCACGATGGGGCTTCGATGTTCCGCTGGCGGTTCCGAACAGTTGTGAATCCTGACAAGGTCGCCAGCAGCCCTTTAGTCCCTCAAATGGTATATGAAAGGACCCATCCTACACATAAAAAATATAAGAACATTAATAACGGGTAAGAATAACTGTAGAGAAAGTATGGAAAATAATTTAATATGTAAATATGAAACACCTAAACATAAAACTTTCCGAGCTGAAGCAAATGATGAAAAATTAAATACAGTAATTAATAAGTAAGCTCATTCGGGTCATCGACACCATGCCTAACCCTTCTAGGGTAGGGTAGGTGCCTGAGTCCGAGCTTTTAGCTCATAAGACTGTCATTCCCATTAGCCCCCTTGGGGCGGGGATGGCAGACAAGAGAGGCCTAGCTTGTGGCTAGGCCTGGGGAGAGTTGGTCCCAAAGATGAGGAGGTACTTGTGCCTCCTCCCATGGGAGACTTAGGTCTCAGACACTCCCTAAAGAGGGAGCCAAGGCCGGGCCACCACTTGGAAAAGGCCCGGGCCGGGAGAATACCGACTAATCTTTAATAATAATAACTCATTCAGGTATACATAAATACAATTATACAAGGTATACATAAATACAATTATATAGATTATCATACAAAGCAGCATATGTATAGATAACCTATGATAACCCAAAAAAGTCAGAGTGATTTAATGAAACGTGTTTAATGTTCCAATATACAAATATACACAGTTCCAGGAACGACGGTGTTCCTGTGTGCAGATGGAACGTCGCATATAGCAGGATACAAGATGTTGACCATGAAGCAAGGGAAAGAAGACGTTGTCGCAGTTGGTTACGACTTATAAAGAATCCAGCCTCAATGAACTGTGGTAGACACAGTACAGGCACCCTGAGTAGACAAATGGGTAAATCGAAACGTTGATTTACAGTACTTTAATGAAAGCGGCTGAATGTCATGAAGACAGCAGATGGCAATTCCGAAGTGTGTTACGACACTCTTATGTGATGCCCAGAAGAGGTAAAATTAAATGTAGTCGCAGATACAGTGCTTAGATCTAGCTATCCGCCTCGTCTCGCATGAATCGAATGACCCAAGTCGAGCCACAGGGCTACAAGCTAAAAATAAGAAGTTAAAAACCTGCACAAGCAGTCATTTACAAGTTAAGCAGAAGGCCTTTAAAATAATTGGTGAGAACTCGGAACAATTACGTTAAAAGACGTAAGTCAGATAGGTCCAATTACATTAACATAAAAACCCAACACCTAGAATCTAAAACAAAAAATGAAGCAGGAGTGGAATTCTATACTTACAGACTTAATGGTACCAGGAAGTCAAGTGGTTTGAAAGTAGCTAGGAGGGTCCCTTGTTAACTCCCACCGGGTGGAATAAAAGAAGGGTAGAGAGGCTACAATGCCCGACCCTTACTGAACTACCATTCACCCATTTATACTACCACCACTATTCCATCTCAGCGTCCAGTCTTATCTAACAAACTTTTCCTTCACACAGGTGTAGACTAATACGTCATGGTGGTTGCTTCTGGCTTTCTTGGAAGTAGTCCTTGTACACGTCCTGTATTGACCAAGACTGGATATAGATTGACTGCTTGTCCGCTAGCCCAGGTGGCATTCAAAAATATTCATTCTAACTGTCACTTAGTGGTTACATTAGAGAAACACAACGAGTGTTAAAATTTAATAGAAAAGCAGGGTCAGTCTCTCAGTTTTGATAGAAAGGGGTTGGTCTCTCAGCCTTGGTAGAGAGGGAGTTCGGTCTCTTAGCGTTGGTAGAAAGAGAGGGCCTTCGTTCGGCCTTTGTAAAAAGGAGGGGGATCGGTCTTTCAGCCTTGGTAAAACGGGAAGTCGGTCTCTTATAAAGTAGAGGCCTAGTGGTACTTTTTGTATACTGCAGCAACAGTAAGGTGTAGCAAATTGCACTAGTAAAAGTGTGAGATTAATAGTGCATAAAACCATCAATGTTACATTATTCAGTATTATTACAATAATATGTCTTTGACAACATGGTACAAGGAATATCTTCAGCTCTGTTGCTACCATGTAATTTGCATGACATACTCCCACCAATGGGCTCTGCTTACCTCTGATGTTTTCTCCAGCTGCTGCAACTCACTTCTACTGCAGTATACCAAGTCTGGCCTCATGCCTCTTCTTCAGACTAAGGGACTAACCACCACCATTTAAGTCTGAGGTACTGATCACCTCAGAACTGCCTCGTCCCTTTTGTTGTCTATGTTACATTGATCAATATTAGACCAATGAATTCAATTATGGAGACGATAAGTTTCGGTAATAAAACATCTTTTGTGCTGCACATTGTCTAATTCATTAGCTGGTCAGTATCGTAGATTATTCATATGATACGTAATAAATTGTCCAAACTACTTTATATCATAGTTAAATAAGTCATGTTCGACAAGTATATTTCAACTGGTGAAAAATATGGGTAGAGGTTGTGGACGGGGAGGAAATTTGATGAGAGGAAAAGAGAGAAGAAATATCCTGGATGTGGATGGAAATGGTGCAGACAGCCAGGGAGGGCGTGTGTTTGAATAGGGTTGAGTTATTTCGTGTCAGGGAATAGTATTCATGGTAAAGGGGAAATTTTATTATTTTCTATATACTGAGTTCAACTCAGTTGTTTACTGGGGTTGAATCTCAGCTCCTGACCCCGCCTCTTAAACCACAATCGCAGACTTTATTGATTCCTAGCATCATGGGCCCTCTCATACATACTGTTGAAACTGTGTATTGAATTTATCTCTTCCAATTTGTCATCTAGCTCATTACATTTAGGTACCATCCTCAAACTAAAAAAATATTTCCTAACATCCCTGTTGCTCATTATGTGCATGCTAGTAACCCATCCATCGAAGGAATTAATTATCACAGTGACAGGACGAGTAGCCATTCAAAGTAAACAGGAGTTCAATACGTTCACCAAGATTAACTAGAAAATTAATATTGTTAAAATTATATTTTTTCTATATTTAGAAAAAACACCTTATATCTATATGTCAGGAAATTTCAGGGTTGTATCGTTTCACTTTTCTCATGCAATGGGTTCGATCCCCAAGTACGGATGGAAATATTTTGGCGTGATTCCTTTAAACAAGTGTTAGTCGACTGGTGCGGGTCGCCTTCTGAAGACAAAACCTAATATTTGCCGAAATGATGTGCATAACCAGGAGCTTTATATATAGTATGTTAATGATATCAGATTTGTCTGTAGCAATAAAAATTATTATTAATTATTATTATTATTATTATTATTATTATTATCTTAACAAGGAGAGAGAGAAATACACAGAGACAATGATGAAATAAGACATTTATTTGGAAAATTAATATTTGTTTGAAAATACACATCAATGATATGACAGATAATTGATTTAATAATAAGAGATACGACTACGCTTTGTTTTTTTAAGCAATGCTACACACTTTGACTTAGAACTGACCGATGTTGAACACATTTTGGCAAGTTCTCTGTCGTGGTAGAAGGTCCTCATAAGACCAGTAATTACCTTCTCCAAAGTTGAAGAGTCCCATTTCGCGATCCTGCGTTTGGTTATTGCCCGTAGATTCTCAATTGGGTTATGTCAGGAAAATTTCCAGGCCAATTTAGAACGCTTAGCCCATTCTCTTCCAAAAAAAATGTCAGCATTTTCCTGGAAGTGTAGCATGGAGGAAGATCCTGCTGGAAAATGCCTAATACATATTGGATATTCATTGCAAACATTTGAGAATTAACTACACAGCGACTACCATGTTAAGGCAAGAATACCAATCATGGTATAACTAGATATATTCTGTGCAATAAACTTTGGTAAATAAAGATTAATAAGTTTTGTATTACCGCCTCTGCTTCATCAACAGAAATAATGACACTACACCAAACCCAACAGTTAGATCGACCTAAACAGAGTTTATTCAATGAGGGAGAAGAACAGACATCACCTAGCTGACTAAACAATGGACTACCACTGACCAGCACCACGAGTGAGTCTACTGGGCGAGATAGACTCCAGGAAGCCTCTAAGAGTCTAAGTAATAGGGAGGGCAGTAAGTTGTTATGGGACGAAATTCATAAGGCATCTAGATATGAAAATGTTGTGATAATGGGAGATTTTAACTTTAGACAAATTGATTGGAACAATATGACAGGAAATCTTGAGGACATAAGAACATAAGAACATAAGAAAGGAGGAACACTGCAGGAGGCCTGTTGGCCCATACTAGGCAGGTCCTTTACAATTCATCCCACTAACAAAACATTTGCCCAACCCAATTTTCAATGCCACCCAAGAAATAAGCTCTGATGTGAAAGTCCCACTCAAATCCAACCCCTCCCACTCATGTACTTATCCAACCTAAATTTGAAACTACCCAAAGTCCCAGCCTCAATAACCCAACTAGGTAGACTGTTCCACTCATCAACTACCCTATTTCCAAACCAATACTTTCCTATGTCCTTTCTAAATCTAAACTTATCTAATTTAAATCCATTACTGCGGGTTCTCTCTTGGAGAGACATCCTCAAGACCTTATTAATATCCCCTTTATTAATACCTATCTTCCACTTATACACTTCGATCAGGTCTCCCCTCATTCTTCGTCTAACAAGTGAATGTAACTTAAGAGTCTTCAATCTTTCTTCATAAGGAAGATTTCTAATGCTATGTATTAATTTAGTCATCCTACGCTGAATGTTTTCTAACGAATTTATGTCCATTCTGTAATATGGAGACCAGAACTGAGCTGCATAATCTAGGTGAGGCCTTACTAATGATGTATAAAGCTGCAGTATGACCTCTGGACTTCTGTTGCTTACACTTCTTGATATAAATCCCAGTAATCTATTTGCCTTATTACGTACGCTTAGGCATTGCTGTCTTGGTTTAAGGTTGCTGCTCACCATAACCCCCAAGTCCTTTTCGCAATCTGTATGGCTAAGTTCTACATCATTTAACTTATAAGTACTAGGGTTATGGGCACTCCCAAGCTTCAGAACCTTGCATTTATCTACATTGAACTGCATCTGCCACTTTTCTGACCAAGAATAGAGTTTGTTTAAATCCTCCTGAAGTTCCATAACATCTACGTTTGAATCAATTATCCTACCTATCTTTGTGTCATCGGCGAATTTGCTCATATCACTAGTAATTCCCTCATCAAGATCATTGATATATATTATAAACAACAACGGGCCCAAGACTGATCCCTGTGGAACGCCACTTGTTACAGATCCCCACTCGGATTTAACCCCATTTATGGACACTCTCTGCTTCCTGTCAGTGAGCCATGACTCGATCCACGAGAGCACTTTTCCCCCAATGCCATGAGCTGCCACTTTCTTTAACAGTCTATGGTGCGGAACTCTATCAAAAGCCTTACTAAAATCTAAGTAAATAATATCAAATTCTTTATTGTGGTCAACAGCCTCAAAAGCTTTACTGAAGAAAGTTAATAAATTAGTTAGACAAGACCGGCCTCTTGTGAATCCATGCTGAGTATCATTAATCAAGCTATGCTTATCGAGATGGCTTCTTATAATCTCAGCTATAATTGACTCTAGTAATTTGCCTACAATTGAGGTCAGGCTTATTGGGCGGTAATTTGACGGTAACGACTTGTCCCCTGTTTTAAAAATAGGAATTACATTAGCCATCTTCCACATATCAGACACTACACCTGTTTGAAGAGATAAATTAAAAATATTAGTTAATGGTTCACAGAGTTCCATTTTGCATTCCTTAAGAACCCTTGAAAAAACCTCATCAGGACCCGGTGACTTATTTTGCTTCAGTCTGTCTATCTGCTTCACAACCATTTCACTAGTGACTGTGATGTTACATAATTTATCTTCTTCTGGCCCACTATAAAAATTAATTACTGGAATATTGTTAGTGTCTTCCTGTGTAAAAACTGAGAGAAAATAATTATTTAAAATCGAGAGCATAGTTCTAGCTGCCCAGACAACTTTTGTTCCGAGTAGGGAAATTAGATCTAACAAAAATGATCCCAAATGGATGAACAATAGATTAAAACATCTCATTGGTCAAAAGAGAGGCATATATAGGCGTATCAAAAGAGGGGATGGGCAGTTAAGAAATCAATATATTCAATTAAAGAGAGAAATAAAGAAAGGAATAAGAAAAGCAAAAAGGGATTATGAGGCTAAGGTCGCAAGGGATTCAAAGATTAACCCAAAAGAATTCTTTCAGGTATACAGAAGTAAGATTAGGGACAAGATTGGCCCACTTAAGAGTAACTCTGGTCAGATCACTGACAGTGATAAGGATATGTGTGAAATTCTCAATACCTACTTCCTCTCAGTTTTCACCCAGGAAAATACTAGCGAAATTCCTGGAATAATAGATTATGTAGAACAGGATCATAATAAACTATGTACGATTGTGGTAACTAGTGACATGATCCTCAGACAAATAGAGAAACTAAAACCTAACAAATCCCCAGGCCCTGATGAACTGTTTGCAAGGGTGTTAAAGGAATGTAAAGAGGAACTTAGCAAACCTTTGGCTAATCTTTTTAACATATCACTACAAACTGGCATAGTGCCTGATAAGTGGAAAATGGCAAATGTAATACCTATTTACAAGGCAGGTGACAGGTCCTTGGCTTCGAACTATAGACCAATAAGCCTTACCTAAATAGTGGGAAAATTTATTGAATCAGTAATTGCTGAAGCAATTCGTAGCCATCTTGATAGGCACAAATTGATTAATGAATCTAAGCACGGTTTTACAAAGGGGAGTTCCTGTCTTACGAATTTACTAACTTTTTTCACTAAGGTGTTTGAGGAGGTAGTTCATGGTAATGAATATGATATTGTGTATATGGACTTCAGTAAGGCTTTCGATAGAGTTCCACATCAGAGGCTATTGAGGAAACTTAAGGCACACGGAATAGGAGGAGAAATTTTTTTCCTGGGTAGAGGCATGGCTGACAAATAGGCAGCAGAGAGTTTGCATAAATGGGGAGAAATCAGAATGGGGGCACGTCACAAGCGGTGTTCCGCAGGGGTCAGTGTTGGGCCCGTTGTTGTTCACAATTTACATAAACGACATAGATGAGGGAATAAATAGCGACATAAGCAAATTTGCTGATGACACCAAAATAGGCCGTCCAATTCATTCTAATGAGGACATTAGAGCACTCCAGGATGATTTGAATAGACTGATGCAATGGTCGGAGAAGTGGCAGATGCAGTTTAATATAGACAAATGCAAAGTTCTAAATGTTGGACAGGAAAATAACCATGCCACATATAAACTAAATAATGTAGATCTTAATACTACTGATTGCGAAAAGGATTTAGGAGTTCTGGTTAGCAGTAATCTAAAACCAAGACAACAGTGCATTAGTGTTCGCAATAAAGCTAACAGAATTCTTGGCTTCATATCTAGAAGTATAAATAATAGAAGTCCTCAGGTTGTTCTTCAACTCTATACATCCTTGGTTAGGCCTCATTTAGATTATTCTGCTCAGTTCTGGTTACCGTATTACAGAATGGATGTAAATGCACTGGAAAACGTACAGAGGAGGATGACAAAGTTGATCCCATGTATCAGAAATCTTCCCTATGAGGATAGACTGAGGGCCCTGAATCTGCACTCTCTCGAAAGGCGTAGAATTAGGGGGGATATGATTGAGGTGTATAAATGGAAAACAGGAATAAATAAAGGGGATGTAAATAGCGTGCTGAAAATTTCCAGCCAAGACAGGACTCGCAGCAATGGTTTTAAGTTGGAAAAATTCAGATTCAGGAAGGATTAGGAAAGCACTGGTTTGGTAAGAACATAAGAACATAAGAATGTAGGAACACTGCAGAAGGCCTACTGGCCCATACGAGGCAGGTCCTTATCAAAACGACATCTACCTAAAGCTACTCAAGAAATAACTCCCAAGTAACTCCCGCACCCCCCATGACACCAATCAAACCCAGCCCCTCCCACTCATATATTTGTCCAGTCTCTTCTTAAAGCTACCCAAGGTCCTAGCCTCTATCACCCCACTGGGAAGACTGTTCCACGCATCTACAACTCTGTTAGAAAACCAGTACTTACCTATGTCCTTTCTAAATCTAAATTTATCCAACTTAAATCCATTATTCCTGGTTCTTACCTGGTTCGACACCCTCAGTACTTTATTAATGTCTCCCTTGTTTATGCCCGTCATCCACTTATACACTTCAATGATATCTCCCCTCATTCTACGCCTCTCCAGAGAGTGGAGATTTAAGGCTTTAAGTCTATCTTCATACGGGAGGTTCCTTACACAGTAAATCATTTTAGTCATTCTTCTCTGTATGTTCTCTAATGAGTCTATGTCCATCCTGTAGTAAGGGGACCAAAACTGAGCAGCATAATCTAAATGAGGCCTCACTAGTGATGTATAGAGCTGTAAAATAACTTTTGGACTTCTGTTACTTATACTTCTTGAGATAAATCCAAGTAATCTGTTGGCCTTGTTGCGCACACTGAGGCACTGCTGTCTTGGCTTTAGATTTCTGCTTACCATGACTCCCAAGTCTTTTTCACATTCTGTATGACCAAGCTCTACTTCACCTAGATTATAGCTTCGAGGGTTATTTTCATTACCAAGGGCAAGTACCTTACACTTATCCACATTAAACTTCATCTGCCATTTCTCAGACCAAGACATTAATTTGTTCAAATCGTCCTGGAGTTCATTGATATCCTCCTCAGAGTGAATTATACGGCCTATCTTTGTATCATCAGCAAACTTACTCATGTCACTAGTAATCCCTTCATCAAGGTCATTAATGTAAATTATGAACAAGAGAGGGCCTAAAACTGATCCTTGTGGAACGCCACTAGTGACTAATCCCCATTCAGATTTCACTCCATTAATGGTAACTCTCTGCTTTCTATTGGTAAGCCATGCCTCAATCCATGCTAGAACTTTACCTCCTATACCATGAGCTGCCACTTTTCTTAAGAGTCTCTTGTGAGGTACTCTGTCGAAGGCTTTACTAAAATCCAAATAAACAATATCATATTCCTTATCACTGTCAACTGCCTCAAATGTTCTATTGAAGAACGTCAGTAAGTTTGTCAGGCAGGAACGACCTCTCGTGAATCCATGCTGAGATTCATTTATCAAGTTATGCTCTTCAAGGTGACTTCTGATAATGTCAGCTATAATTGATTCTAATAACTTGCCCACTATAGATGTCAGGCTTATTGGACGGTAATTTGAAGGAGTGGACTTATCCCCTGATTTGAATATAGGAACCACATTAGCCATCTTCCACAACTCTGGCACAACACTGGTAAGGATGGACGCATTGAATACACTCGTTAATGGCTGACTAAGCTCCATCTTGCATTCCTTAAGTACCCTTGAAAACAACTCATCGGGTCCCGGGGACTTATTTTGTTTCAGTTTGTCTATCTGTTTAATAACCATGTCCCTCGTGACAGTAATATTAGTTAACTTAAATTCATCAGGAACTAAATAATTGTTAATTACTGGAATCTCATTTACATCTTCCTGTGTAAAAACTGACAAAAAATAGTCATTAAATAAGGAACACATTTCCAGTTCATTATCCGTCAGCTGTCCATTCCCAGATTTCAGAGGTCCTACTTTTTCCTTCACCTTCGTCCTATACACTTGAAAGAACCCCTTTGGATTAGTCTTTGATTCATTAGCAACTCTAATTTCATAGTCACGTTTAGCCTTTCTAATCGCCTTTTTTACTTCTCTTTTAAGCTGAACATATTGGTCAGTAAGGTTAACCTCTCCTCTTCTGATGCGCCTATAAATTCCCCTTTTCTCCCCTAATAGATGCTTTAGCCTCCTGTTAACCCATTTGGGATCGTTATTATTAGACCTAATTTCTCTCTGGGGAATGTATATACTCTGGGCACTGTGTACATTATTAAGAAAACAATCATAAAAGCAGATCCCTTCATATTCATAAGTATGATTATCGTCAATAAAATCATTAGCTAGATAACCCCAATCAAGATTAGACAGATGTTCCCTAAGTCCATTATAATCGGCAGAACGAAAATCGGGGATTTTTACTGTATTATCATTATTCTTGCATTCCCAATTAATGCTAAAGGTGATGGATTTGTGATCACTTGCGCCAAGCTCTTCAGTGATCTCCAGATTATTCACGAGTGTTTCCTTATTTGACAAGACTAGGTCTAGCAAATTATTACCCCTGGTAGGTTCAGTTACACTCTGTTTCAGAAAACAGTCCTGAACTGTTTCCATGAAGTCACTGGACTCTAGATTACCTGTCAAAGAATTCCAGTCAATTTGGCTAAAGTTAAAGTCCCCTACTATGACTACGTTACTGTGTCCAGAAGCCCTAACAATTTCGTCCCAAAGAAGTCTCCCTCTATCGTGATCCAAGCCTGGAGGTCGGTATATTACACCTAGAATTAGTTTTTCTTGACCCTCCACGAACTCTACCCAAACAGACTCTGTTACTGCTCCATCTATTTTTATACCTGTTTTTATGCAACAATTAATATTTTCTCGAACATACAATGCAACTCCTCCCCCCTTCCCATTACATCTATCCACATTGAACAACTTAAATCCCTGAATATTACACTCAGCAGTCATATCCCGACTCTTTAAATCATACCACGTTTCAGTTAATGCAATGATATCAAAGTTCCCAGCACATGCTACCAAACGTAGTTCATTAATTTTATTTCTTGCACTTCGACTGTTAGCATAAAATACCATCATATGTTTTTTCTTCTGCACATTTTTCCTATTCATCTTTGTTTTTACACAATTTCTGAAATTATCATTACCCAGAGTTACTCCATGACAGTTACTATTAAGATTCTTAATATCAGAGCATAAGTCAATATATCCATACTCATTATTAATCATTTCTAAACCCATACCTCTAACTAATCCTAGTTTAAAGTCCTAACAACCCCCTCAACTGAGTTAGCAAGAAAACCCACACCTGCCCTGGATAAGTGAACCCCATCCCTGGCATACATGTCATTTCGGCCATAGAAGTTGTCCCAGTTGTCAATGAATGGTACTGCATTATCCTTACAGTGTTTATCCAGCCAACAATTAATACCAATTGCTCTGGACAACCATTCATTACCAACACCTCTTCTTGGCAAAATGCCACATATAACAGGGCGCCCCCCCTTCTTCCTAATCATGTCTATAGCTGTCCTGAACTTTCTAACTAAATCCTCACTTCTACGCTTGCCTACATCATTGCCTCCAGCACTGAGGCAAATAATAGGATTGATCCCATTACCGTTCATGATGTTGTCAAGCCGGCTAACAATGTCCTCCAT
Organism: Cherax quadricarinatus; assembly: GCF_038502225.1. Classification (NCBI taxonomy): domain Eukaryota; kingdom Metazoa; phylum Arthropoda; class Malacostraca; order Decapoda; family Parastacidae; genus Cherax; species Cherax quadricarinatus. The sequence continues at coordinate 27,941,669 of NC_091349.1, forward strand.
CCCAGCCCCAGGAAAGCATACCCTTTGTCTCCTACTCCTGTCCTTCAAGCAGAATGCCCTATCCATGTATCTAACCTGGCTATCCCCAACAACAACAATATTCTTACCTTCCTTGTTGTCGTTCGTCGTGACGATCCCAGTAGTAGACTCACATTCGTCGGGTAGCACCGAGAATGCGTTGGAGGTTTCCACGGGAGTTTCCACAGCAGTCTCTTTCTTCTTCATCGTTTCTGGCTTTCCATTCGTCTTCTTGATCGTCAACTTCGTCGTCCCCTGCTGTCCAGCCACTGACCACGATCCCTTCTTGACCTGAGGACTCGAAACAGGAGGACTACTACGAATCCTCTTGTTTTCCTCGGTCAATCGCCGTATCTCCATCTTCGCTGCCCTCAATTCTTCCTTAAGTTGCTGGTAAAGTTGCTCGATGGAGGGCATCTTGGTTCAGTCCACGGGAGCAAACAAGACACTTCTTCACAGAGTTAAGTACAGGTCAGCACTCAAAGTACAGGTCACCACTCAAGAGCACACAAACAGGTCTTCACAGAGTAAGTTGTGGATGATGTGACTTTGTAAATGGTTAAAGTCGGACCGAAACGTCGTCGTAAGCTCCTCTCTCCCACGTGCGGGCTATTTGTGGACACATGGTGTCACATGACTACCACAAATATTCTGTGCACAGAATACCATAACCTAATAATTGAAACGAAACTAATAATAATTTTAATACTAATAAAATGATATAGATAATTGCTCGGAATGACAACTACACTGAAATGAACCTGTAATTTAGAGCTATATCACACTCGTCTGTGTCTTTTACCTCCCATGTATGACCTCTCGGCTCAATTAATTCTGTCAAAGCCTCTGAGAACCTTGTATGTAATAAACATATTTCTCGTAATCCTCTGAAATCGTCAGGTTTAGTTCTTTAAGTGTCTCTTCCTAACTCAATCCCTTCAACTCTGAGACTAGCCTTGTTGCAAATCTTTCGACCCTGTCTAGTTCTGGTATACTCTTGTTCAGGCGATTGCTCCATGCTGGTGCTGCATACTCCATGATGGGCCTAATATATCATGTAAACAGTCGTATTTAGGTCTCTGAAGGCAATTCTGAGATTTGCTATTTTTGCATATACTACAGAAGTTACGTGATTTATGTTTACCTCTGGTGGTATGTTGGGTGTGAGGTTCACTCCAAAAACCACAGAGCGTAATCTGTGGGTTTTCACCTCTTAAGCTGTACTTTTTTTTCTATTCCCAATTTTTATGACCTACCTTCAGTACATATAACATGCGTCCACTACATCACTCTCCAGATTGTTCCACTTCCTGACAACTCTATGAGTGAAGAAACACTTCTTAACATCCCTGTGACTCATCTGAGTTTTCAACTTCCAGTTGTGACCCTTTGTTGCTGTGTCCCATCTCTGGAATATCCTGTCACAATCCACCTAGTCAATTCCATTCAGAATATACATTCTCTAATTTAATGACGTTCTTAAAAAAGTATGGGTTCCATACAGGTGCTACACACTCCAATATGGGCCTGACGTACACGGTGTACAGAGTCTTGAATGATTCCTTACTCAGGTGTCGAAACATTATCAGGTTTGCCAGGCGCGCATATGCTCCAGCAGTTATTTGGTTGATTTGCTCGGTATTATACTCACACAAAGATCCTTTTCCTTGAGTGAAGTTTGAAATCTTCGACCCCCTAACCTGCGTTCTGTCTGTGATCTTCTTTGACCTTCCCCACTCTTCATGACTTTGCATTTGGTGGGATTTAAGTCAGGATCAGGTTTGCAGCCTGTCTAGATCCCTTTGTAGTCCTACCTCATGCCCATCCACTTGAATTTTCAGCATTAGCTTCACATCGTCTGCAAACAAGGACACCTCTGAATCTATCCCTTCCGTCAAGTCATCCGCGTATTCCAGAGCAGCAACGGCCCTTGTAGAAACCCGCTCATCACCGGCGCCCATTCTGACACCTCGTCACGTACCATCACTCTTTATATTCTTCCTATCAGGTGTTCTCTGGTCCATTGCAGTTTACCCACCTCTCTCTCTCCTGCCTTAGTTCTGTCAACCCGCCGTAAAACTTCATTAGGTTTTTGACGCAGGATTTTCCCCTCACCGAAATCGTGCTGGACATCGTATATAAGCTCATACCTTTCTAGGTTCTCCACCTCTCTTCCCCTGATAAGCTTCTCGATGACTCTGCTTACTATACATATCAGTGACACTGATCTGTAGTTTAACGCTACCTTTCTATGTTAAAAGTTGGGACTATATTTGCCGTCTTCTACACCTCATTTAGTAGCCCCGTTTTGATTAGACTTGTTACCGATTGTTGGTTGTGTGTAATATGCCCAGCATTTTTGGTGGACCTTTCCTTCCGGTTTGCTGGAATCCTGTCTCCACTGAAAAAGATCCTTAAATATCCTTAAATATCGTTTCTTGAGATCTTCCCTCCTTCCTTCCTCAGCCTGGTTACCTGGTCATTGTCCTTTGCTTTCCTCCTGATGTGGCTGTACAACAGCTTTGGGTCAGATTTGGCTTTCGATGCAATACAAATATCGTATTTCCGCTGGGTCTGACTCCTCATCTGTGAATATTCGTTTTTGACTCTTCGGTTAATTATCACGTTTTCCTAGGTCCTTTGTCTTCTAAACTTTTTCCATTCTCTACCGTACTTAGTTTTGGCCTCTGTATGTCTTTGGGTGAACCAAGGGCTCATTGTGGTCTTCTCATTATTTCTGTTGCCCTTTCCTTTGTCTCCTGACATTCTGTGGTCACATATTCCATTATTTAATTTGCTGTTTTTACCATCAGTTCTTTTTCCCACTGAACCTCAAGCAGGAAATTTCTCAAGTCTGTGTAGGTTCCTCTTTTGTAGTTAGGCTTCTCCCGTCTTACTCACACTGTTTCATTCTCCACTTTTATAAGATAATGCTGGAAGAGTGACAGAAGACAAAGTAACACAGCAAGATTCTCTCCCTTCCCCTCCCGCTTCTGTGTGACCAGTCAATGCTCCAAGTCGAACTGAAACATCTACAAATGTTTAATTCTCTTATGTCCCCGTTTTGTGTAGCGTTCCAGTCACGGTATTGTCCCTCACTATTCTTTATAGACACATCTATATAGGAACGTAACCACAGGGAGCCCAAGAAACACGATAGCTAATGTGGAACATTATCTGTAACATTATCTGAGGAACTCCTTCACAGTCAACTGCTAGGCCAAGAAAACTAATATTGTATTACTAGGTATATACTGGGCAGTTATTCATAAAAAAAAATCCAGCAGAAAGTGCATTTAAGATTTTTAAAGTCACCATTATCCTCTCTGCCTCGCTACCAGAGATATTTAATATAACAACACCAAACCCAACAGTTAATCGGAACAAGCAAGAGTGCAGTCTACAGAGACAACAGGACAACCTAACAGAAACAGTTGTTAGCTACTGAATTCATTATCCTGGAAAGCAGCAGCAACTTTCAGTTACGAGGACAAGGCCCACATAAAATGTTTGAAACATCGTGATAGGAACGAACAAGAATAACAGAGACGGCCAGGCCGTCCGAATTAGCAGGAGACAGTTTGAACTATACTAATGGCTTCATCTTGAGGCTATTGACCTGGGTGCTAGCATTTACTTACGATTAATTTATTGGACTCTTAATTCTGTATTGCCTGGTGAAGCCTCTGTCTACGTTGTGAATAAGCTAAGCATTTATCCTGATTTATAAGAGTGCATGGACAGTCTCTCATTTGCTATGTTTGTTTAAACACTGCGGTGAGTGGAATTCGTATCTGCATATCGTTGTGGACTCAGCCTTTCGGAAGAGATAATGTGCTATGATATTCCTTAGTGTTTATACATTGTATCTTGTGAGCATTGTCTTGACCAGTTGATATCGGCACATATGAACTGTTGATTTGACGTCGTGTGCAAGCGAGTTGCACACTTTGATACTAGAGAATCTTTTAAAGTTCGTACATTTTATTTGTTCTAGTCTATTTCTTTATCATACACAATATGTTTTCAATAAAGACAAGTGCATATTTATTTCATTTATTAAAATTCTCGACCTGTGATAAGAAATAAGATTTTCCTATAACAGACCTTGCTTTAGAAGCGCATCTGGCAAAGAACGAAAGTGTACTTTGAAATACACTGATAATGCAGACAGCAGAAGATGTACAAACTATCCACAACTGTCTTGCGAGTGAATATTTACTACGATAGGTCTCTTCAAGGTGGGTTCCTTGACTAGGTGAAGAGGCTCTTAATCTAAGCAATATATCCTGCAGCTGATCTCCCACCTTTCATGTTTTCGATGTTGCCCGGTTTTCTTAGGTGGAGTTCCGTTGTCTTAAGGAGAAAGAGGGTATCTTGTATGCCATGGCAGTTTCTCATCTTAGACTTCAAGGAAGATTCCTACGACTTTCCTATTCCAGAATTGCTAGACGGTCTCAAAGCTCTGCAGTACCTACTTCCACTGTCACCTCTGTGTAGTCCTAGCCTCTGAGGTTCGTACCTGATCTACTGCTGTCCTTAATTATTCTTTTTACTTCCATGTTTCTCCATCTACACGGCCTCCCCCGACTAAATTATCTCGTATTCCCACATTTACAAAATCTAATACATCACCGAAGTACAAAACTCGTTCATTTCCTAAATAACATAACTATTTGTCTTGTTTTTGAGTCTAGTCCTTTACCTCATAATACACCAAGTTCTGATGTGGAAGTTCATCCACTCCCAAGTACAGTTGCCCCGTATCCTGTCCCCACTCACGTTTCTTCCCACTACGATGCCTCTGATGTTGCGGTATCCTTTCAATCATTATTCAACATACATCTGAATAAAGCACAATGCTTCCTGTATCTCCCTTGTCAGCTGAAACAATTGAAGCTATCCTGTAGCTTCTCTGTCAGCTGAAACAATTGAAGCCATCTCTGCGTTTATTGGGGATACAAAATTTGTGATGAACACTGATCCACCTCGCAGATCGTCACATTCACACCTTCCGCAATCTTCTACATTAACTTTTACAGGAGGACTTTCTTCTCCGGGTTTCCGTAGTTTACTTCTTGCTTGTTTCCCGCTGCCCTCACAGGTTGACTTTACAGACTTCCTAAACCGTAGACAAAAACTGCATGCTAATATACAGCTAATAACAGATCATGTCTTTCTTACAGTGAGATATTAGAAGACTAAGGGGTAATTGAGGAAAGCTTCAGGTGTTGCTCTCCCAGTTTTAACTTGAAATTGTCTGTTTACAAAAGGTACATTTGCGCTCCGCTGTTGTCCTCCTCACTTCAGGCTATGTTGTATCGCAATTACCGGATCTTATTGCTGATAGAACATTTAATGAAAATCCACGTCTTTTGTGCCACATTTTCAGATCTTTGTTCATATTGCGCTGCATTAGGCTGCAACTTGTAACGACTTGAATAAATGATATATGGTCTGTTCTTGGTATCTTTCTCCTTCACAAACATTTTCAATTACTTTTGTTGATTTCTTGATTTCTTCCCTACCTCCACCACTCCTCGTAATAGATAATTTTAATGTTTATTTCATTTGGGGAGAGTCTCACTGTGACTCTCCTGGAGATCAGTTAGAGGCTTTTGTCACTTCGTTTCCATTCCACGGTTTCAATGCCTGTACCTCTATATTTTGATCTTTCTGTTTACTCTTCTCTTACTGCGTTTCGCTTTACTTGACCTGTTTTACCAGCTAAATATGACAGCGATCATTTCCCTATTCTCCTTACTTTCCAGTCATATTCCCGATCTCCTCTTTGGCAGTTCGAAGCTTTTCCAGTGAGTATTCTCCATTGTCTTTCCAGATGAGCTGTTATAAATATTTATGACACCTCTTGTAACCGCTGCTCCAAATACAACCCCCATAAACCTCAGGTAGACCTAGTCGGAAATGCGTATACTGGGGGCTCCTTCTTGTACTCGTCCAGTGAGTTTGGAACGTGCTGCATGGGGCCGCTGTCTTTACAATAGAACCACAGAAGAGCTCCATGTTTTTAAACGAGAGACGGCGGTTGCCTGGCGTGTAAGTCGCCTTCTCTTTGGAATAAGACAAATGTAGCCCCTTTTCACAAAAACAAAAAAAAATATCAGAGCAGAAATCAACAACTTGTACGGCCCCCTTCAAGGATGGCGATATTGCAGACCTGGAGAGTGTACAAAGAACTTTCACGCCACACATAAGTACGATAAGGCACCTAAACTACTGGGAACAGTTGAAAGGCCTTGATCTGTATTCCCTCGAACGCAGGCGAGAGAGATACATGCTAATATTCACTTGAAAGGTCCTGGAGGGATTGGTACCAAACCTGCACACGAAAATCACTCCCTATGAAAGCAAAAGACTCGGCAGGAAATGCAACATTCCCCCGATGAAAAGTAGGGGCGCCACGAGTACACTGAAAGACAACACAATAAGTGTCCGGCGCCCAAGGCTGTTCAGTTGCCTCCCAGCATACATAAGGGGGATTACCAATAGACCCCTGGCTGTCAAGAAGGCACTGGACAGGCACCTAAAGTCAGTACCTGACCAACCGGGCTGTGGTTCGTAAGTCAGCTTGCGTGCGGCCAACAGTAACAGCCTTGTTGATCAGACCCTGATCCACCATGAGGCCTGGTCTCAGACCGGGCAACGGGGGCGTTGACCCCCAGGTAAACTCCAGGTAGTGACCAGTGTCACTGCTGTCTACACCTGGTTCTTTCGACAGAGCATGGTACAAGGGACACTTGGCAAAACTGTAAGCACTGGTAGTCGCTGGCACTGTACCATGCCTCCTTAGTGATAACCTTCACAGTAGACTCAGAGTAGTTTTCAAAGGGACAGAGTCAACAAGTCACTCTACGGTGCCAGTGCTCCACAGAAAAGTGCGTACTTGGGCCATTGTTGTTCACTGTCGACCTAAATGCCCTTCAATTCATTCCAGAATCCTTTGGATATGCAGATAACTGTGCTCTAATATTTACTTATCCAAGGGAGGAAATGACACATGCTCTCAGATACATCAATCACCAGCTTACAGCTATATGAGCATATAACCTGGGGCAATGGATGGCAGGTTGCATTTGCTCCTGGGAAATCACAGATGACGATTTTCTCTAGGCACCAGTGGTAAAATGAATGGGGCAGTGGTAAGAATGAATGGGAGAATGTTGGAATCACCAGATGATAAAACTGAAATCCGTGGGGTGAAATCTGATTTCAAAATGACTATGAAGAACCACGTAATAAACTTCGCAAACAAAGGTGGCCAGGAAGCTTTCGGCACTTACATGCATCACTCATCCGCTCGACAGTAGAGGCTGCAAAACTGTATGAGGTTCAAGTGCTTAATTGGATATGCTTAATTTTCTTGAACTGGCTGCGTTCAGTTCCCCCCTCCCATACCCATCCCTGTCTCGTTAATGACTTCTCGACAAAACAGGGCAAGACGACTCATCTCTCGTCTGGACCCGGCCTCAAGAGATCTTCCATTTCAGCAGAGCTTTCAACACCAGAGGTATCACACTTAGCTTTACTCCGCGGACGACAAGACGGACAGCAAACAGTAAATACACTCTGGCTGTGTCCTTCTCATGAAATCATTCTTTCCTTGAATGAACCGAGTCTTGAACATGTTCGCACAGTATAATAACAACGATAAAATAGTCAGTTGGCCAAATGGAATCACTGGCCCACAGATGGCTCAAACTTTATCCTTTTCTCTAATGTATGTCTCATAACAATAAAAAGGCTTTAAAATGAGCTGAGATAGGCAGCAGCTCTCAGCTTGTAAATGAAGGTAAGAGCTTGTAGCTTAACCTTTAAAACCATGTGTAATTAAAAGAGAGAGTGAGACGAGTAAATGAACTAGGAAGACTAGATCGTATATGAAACACCAGAATTTCTGATTAATTACGAGTCTGAAAACCCTTTTGATTGCTATCAACCTTATAGTACAGTATTTGAAATATCTTATATAATTAAATATCACATGAACAACAGGTGTGGGGCGCAAGATACGAGACATCTGAAATGGAAACTCTGAAGGAATGAGAGAGTTCTTTAATGTCTTAGTGGAAAAAAATCGAATGGCATAATGGAGTTCCATGCCTGGAAGTTGCCACGAGGCAGACCTTCTTATTGCAAGATGGGAAAATAAGAGAGAGCCAGTCATTCAGAAAAATAAGGAGATAAATAATAAGAAAAGTCTAAGTGGGTGGAGAACTAAGAGAAAAATGAACTCTGGAGCCAGTGACGAGTATGCTAGGCTGAGAAGAATGGCGGAGCTAAACTTTGAACCATAAGTGCTTTACGGTCACATCAGAAGAAACCGATTGAATGGCTAGGTAATTCGACTGACGAAGAAAACAGGAGAGCTCACGAAGAAATGACAGGGAAATTTGTGAAGCAATGAACAAGCGATTTACAAAGCAGTCCTGAGTGGAAGCTGAGGTAACGGCAGAGAGCCAGGGAGGTAGGATACAGCGGGTAAACAACAACGCAAAAGTTGAAAAAGAACTTCGTTTAGTTCAGTACATGAAATTCAGTGGGACCTGAAAAAGTATTATCAAGGAGACTGATCATCTTCAAGGCTAAAGGACATATCGCCTCAAACTACTTACACTGTCTCCAGTATTATAATCACCTCTGTAAACCATACCACGGGTGGGGATTGAATCCGCGGTCAGTCATAAAACTCCAAACCGACGCGTTATCCACCTTATTCCTGCCTTAAGCCCCACCCGTGGTATAGTTTGTTTGCAATCGTGTCACTACGATTTCGTGAATCACCTCTGTATGCAATTCATGAAGTCTGCTATGCTGGTGAAACGTTTCGTCAATATAAATACCAAAGTATTACACATTTTTCTTTCTCATCTGTTAAAACTTGATAACAAACCGTACAGAGCAGAGGTATGCGACAATGCTACGTTCAGAGGAATGAGGAAATGAACTATAAGAAGCAGCTTCAGAAACAGAAAATGAGAACACTAGATTACAGGAGCAGAATAAACATTGTAATATCATACGAAAGTACTCAGAGGAACTGACATGGTGGACAGGATTAGACCGTTTGAGAGGATGGAAACAAGTACACGAGGGCTGAACTGGAAGTTAAAGATACAAGGATATCGGCAAAAGTTGAATTATCTTCAGAATGGTCAGGAAATGGAGAAACCCGAAGGATAGTGAAAGACTGAGTCATACGAAATTTTAAGAGTTGATATGATAAAAACATACACAAATACACACTTTCTCATACAGACACATACACATTCTCATATACATACATTCATACTTGCTCACATGTATACACATGCTTACAAACACACACGTGCATGCACACGTACACATACATTCACACACACACACACGGGACCAGGAGCTGCGATCCAACCCCTGCAACTACAACTAGGCGAGTACACACAAGCACACACAATGCATGCAAGCATACATACATAATTAAATTAAACAAAGCTCAAACATTAAAGGTATTCTCCTCATAATTAAAAACGTTTGAATATTTCCCAGCAATGCCTCTAACACAACGCAAATAATAAAACTGATCCTGTGTGACAAATCTTAAAATAGAAACACAAAATTTCCCCTCGCTAAATTTCTAATCAAGGGATCGATGATGCGAGATGATTGAAAATCATTTTTGGTTTCAGGGCGGAAATGAACATATAAGAGGATTGAGAAATATTAATCTCTCGTTGCAATTCCAGATAGCAGAATTTTTCACCTACTTAATCTATCATTTGCTGCTGCAGCTCATAATTTATCGTCTGGAATTATAACTGAATAAAATTGTAATTACGGTAGTTTGATTCGTAAGATTATTTCTGATGTTAAATGAAGTATATATATATCTGAGGGACGTTTTATTTTGATAATAAAACAGAGGCAGTAGCAAATTAATATTATTTTCTATAAAACAAGTTTTCCTAATTCTCTGATGTGGATATTAACAAGTAAAAAATTGGGTTTAAAATACAGAGCTGAAGAAAAATAAATGAATTGAAGTCGAGTCTACCTTGTACACTCACGTTTTGAATTTTCTCTCTATATAACGTTAAACATCTAATTTTATCAGTCTGCATGTTCAATATATTGTGTATAAATATATACATGTGTGTGTGTGTGTGTGTGTGTGTGTGTGTGTGTGTGTGTGTGTGTGTGTGTGTGTGTGTGTGTGTGTACTCACTTAATTGTACTCACCTAATTGTGGTTGCATGGGTTGAGACTCAGCTCCTGGCCCCGCCTCTTCACCGACCGCTACTAGGTCCTCTCTCCCCCTGCTCCATGAGCTTTATCATACCTCGTCTTAAAACTATGTATAGTTTCTGCCTCCACTACATCGCTTGCCAGACTATTCCACTTCCTAACTACTCTATGACTGAAGAAATACTTCCTAACATCCCTTTGACTCATTTGAGTCTTCAGCTTCCAACTGTGACCCTTTGTTTCGTGTCCCATCTCTGGAACATCCTGTCTTTGTCCACCTTGTCTATTCCACTCAGTATTTTGTATGTCGTTATCATGTCTCCCCTGACCCTCCTGTCCTCCAGTGTTGTCAGACCGATTTCCCTTAACCTTTCTTCATAGGACATTCCCCTTAGCTCTGGAACTAACCTTTGCACTTACTCTAATTTCTTGACGTGTTTGACCGGATGTGGGTTCCAAACTGGTGCTGCGTACTCCAGTATGGGCTTGACGTACACAGTGTATAAAGTCTTGAACAATTCCTTACTGAGGTACCGGAACGCTATTCTCAGGTTTGCCAGGCGCCCATATGCCGCAGCAGTTATCTGGTTGTGTGCTTCTGGCCATGTACTTGGCATTATACTCATTCCTAGGTTTTTCTCCTTGAGTGAGGTTTGCAGCCTTTGGCCTCCTAGCCTATACTCTGTCTGCGGTCTTCTTTGCCCTCCTCCGATCTTCATGACTTTGCATTTGGCGGGTTAAATTCTAGGAGCCAGTTTCTGGACCACACATCCAGCCTGTCCAGGTCTCTTTGTAGATCTGTCTGGTCCGCATCTGATTTAATTCTCCTCATTAACTTCACGTCATCTGCAAACAGGGACACTTCTGAGTCTATGATTTCCGTCATGTCGTTCACATATACCAAGAATAGCACTGGTCCCAGGACTGACCCCTGTGGGACCCCGCTCGTCACTGGCGCCCACTGTGATACCTCATCACGTACCATGACTAGCTGTTGCCTCCCTGTCTAGTATTCTCTGATCCATTTTAGTGCCCTTCCTGTTATACGTGCCTGTTCCTCTAGCTTTTGTACTAATCTCTTGTGAGGAACTGTGTCGAAGGCCTTCATGCAGTCCAAGAAAATGGATGTTTAATGTTATATAGAGAGAAAATTCAAAACGTGAGTGTACAAGGTAAACTCGACTTGAGTTCATTTATTTTTCTTCAGCTCTGTATTTTCAACCCAATTTTTTACTTCTTAATATCCACATCAGAGAATTAGGAAAACTTGTTTTACAGAAAATTATTATTATTTTGCTCACCTATTTGTGGTTGCAGGGGTCGAGTCTTAGTTCCTGGCCCCCCCTCTTCACCGGATGCTACTGGGTCCTCTCTCTCTCCCTGCTCCATGAGCATTATCAAACCTCGCCTTAAAACTATGTATGGTTCCCGCCTCCACTACGTCACTTTCTAGGCTATTTCACTGCCTGACAACTCTATGACTGAAGACATACTTCCTAACATTCCTTTGACTCATCTGGGTCTTCAACTTCCAATTGTGACCCCCTGTTTCTGTGTCTCACTTTTGGAACATCCTGTCTTTGTCCACCTTGTCTATTCCGTGCAGTATTTTATATGTCGTTATCATGTCTCCCCTGACCCTCCTGTCCTCCAGTGTCGTCAGGCCAATTTCCCTTAACCTTTCTTCGTTGGACATTCCCCTTAGCTCTGAGACTAGTCTTTTTGCAAACGTTTGCACTTTTTCTAATTTCTTGACGTGCGTGACCAGATGTGGACACTAAACTGGTGCTACATACTCCAGTATGGGCCTGACGTAAATGGTGTACAGAGTCTTGAACGATTCCTTACTGATGTGCGCCTCAGGAGATGTACTCGGTATTATACTCACCCCAAGATCTTTTTTCTTGAGTGGTGTTTGCAGTCTTTGGCCACCTAGACTATACTGTGTCTGCGGTCTTTGCCCTTCCCCGATCTTCATGACTTTGCATTTGGCAGGGTTAAATTCGAGGAGCCAGTTCCTGGACCAGGCTTGTAGCCTGTCCAGGTATCTTTGTAGTCCTGCCTGATCCTCGACCGATTTGATTCTCCTCATTAACTTCATATCATCTCTTTCGTTATGTCATTCACATATACCAAAAACAGCACAGGTCCTAGGACTGACCCCTGTGGAACCCCGCTTGCCACAGGCGCCCACTCTGACACCTCGTCAGGTACCATGACTCGTTGTTGCCTCCCTATCAGGTATTCTTTGATCCACTGCAGTGCCTTTCCTGTTATGTGTGCCTGATCCTCTAGCGTTTTCAGTAACCTCTTGTGAGGAACTGTGTCGAAGGCATTCTTGCAGTCCAAAAAAATTCAGTCTATCCACCCCTCTCTCTCTCTCTTGTCTTCTGTTACCTTGTCATAAAACTCCAGTAGGTTTGTGACACAGGATTTTCCTTCTCTGAAACCGTGCTAGTTGTCGATTATACATTTGTTTCTTTCCAGGTGCTCCACCAATCTCCTCCTGATGATCTTCTCCATGACTCTGCATACTATACACGTTAGTGACACAGGTCTGTAGTTTAATGCCTCGTGTCTGTCTCCTTTTCTAAAAAATGGGACTACATTTGCCATCTTCCATACCTCAGGGAGTTGGCCAGTGTCAATGGATGTATTGAAGACCGTTGTTAGTGGCACACACAGCATCTCTGCTGCCTCTCTAAGGACTCACTGAGAGACGTTGTCTGGTCCCACTACCTTTGAGGTATCAAGTTCACATAGCTACTTCACCTCCTCCTCGGTTATGTGTACCTCATCCAGCACTTGTTAGTGTACCTCCCTGTTCTGATTTCCTGGAGTCCTACCGGTTTCCACTGTAAATACTTCTTTAAATCTCGTGTTGAGTTCTTCACATACCTCTTGATCGTTTCTTGTGGACTTCCCATCATCCTTCCTGTGTGTGTGTGTGTGTGTGTGTGTGTGTGTGTGTGTGTGTGTGTGTGTGTGTGTGTGTGTGTGTGTGTGTGTGTGTGTGTGTGTGTGTGGTGCCGAATAGATAAAATTGGTCAACTGGCAAGAACTCGTTTAAAATTTCGAAAAATTTCTTGTTTTAAAGATATATATTTTTTTTCACTTATGTTAATGGTAAAAATAATAATTTGGTACCAAGAAGAGCGTTACATTTAAGCCAAAATCGCCAGGTAAAACTTGCGATTTTGTTTTAAATAACAATGCTCTTCTTGGCGAATAAGACAATAGAAAATTTTTGTATCCAATAATTTCGCAAAAATCATTGTGAACCTATCGAAAAAAAAATATTTCACTGTGATTATTTATTATTAAAGTACTATAAACTTATCTAAAATATATTTAGTTGGATTAAGCTAAATTAAATTGTTATAATAAGGTTAGGTAAGTTTTATAAGGTTCTTTTGGTACATAATTATTAATTTTTACATTAACAAATAAAAAATACATCTTTAAATGTGTAAGAGAAAATTTTAGAAATGACTCAATTTTAAGTGAGTTCTTGCTAATTGACCAGTTTTACCTATTCTGCACGACATATATTAATAATTGCATTATATTGCATATGTGTCTACTTTTTATAAGAACATGCGAACATATTAAAGAGGGAATACTGCAGCAGGCCTACTGGCCCATGCGAAGCAGGTCCAAGTCACCTCCCGGCTTAAACCAATGACTAACCTAGTTAGGTAAGGTCACATCCACTTAAGGAAGGGGCACGTCATCAGACCTATTAGGACATGCTAATCAGGTCCAACTCGCACCCTCCCACATACACTCATGCATTTATTTAAGCTATTTTTAAAACTACACAACGTCTTAGCTTCTATGACGGTACTCGGGAGTTTGTTCCACTCATCCACAACTCTTACCAAACCAGTGCTTTCCTATATCTTTCCTGAATCTGAATTTTTCCAAATTAAAACCATTGCTGTAAGTCCTTTCTGGGATAGATGCTTTTTAGCACGCTGTTTACATCCCCTTTATTTATTCCCATTTTTCATTTATACAAATCAATCATATCACCTCTCATTCTTCGCCTTTCTAGAAAGTGCAGATTGTGTTCGCTTTATTGCTAACACTAATGCACTGTTGTCTTGGTTTCAGATAACTGCTAGCCAGAACTCCCAAATCCTTTTGCAATCAGTATTATTAAGATCTCCATTATTTAGTTTATATGTGGCATCCTTATTTCCTTGTCCAATGGTTAGAACTTTGCATTTGTCTACGTTAAACTGCATCTGCCCTCATTTGCTCTAATGTCCTCATTGGAATGAATTAGGCGACCTGTTTTGGTGTCATCAGCAAACCTGCATATGTCGCTACTTATTCCTTCATGAATGTCGTTTAAATAAATTGTGAACAACAAAGGGCCCAACACTGACCCCTGTGGAATACCACTCGTGACGTGAACCCACTCTGATTTCTTCCCATTGATGCAAACTCTCTGCTGCCTATCTGTCAACCACGCCTTTACTCTGAAAAATAATTTTCCTCCTATTCTGTGTGCCTTAAGTTTCCTCAAAAGCCTCTGATGTGGAACTCTATCAAAAGCCTTACTGAAGTTCATATACACAATATCACATTCAATACCATGATCTACCTCCTCATACGCCTTGGTGAAAAAAAGTTAGTAAATTCGTAAGACAGGAACGCCCCTTTGTAAAACCGAGTTGAGATTCATTAATCAATTCATGCCCTTCAAGATGGCTACGAATTGACTCGGCAATTGGTTTCATAAATTTTCACACTTTGGAGGTAAGGCTAACTGATCTATAGTTCGAAGCTAAGGACCTGTTTCCTGCTTTGTAAACAGGTATTACATTTACCATTTTCCACTTGTCCAGCACTACACCAGTCTGTAGTGATATGTTGAAAAGACTAGCCAAAGGTTTGCTAGGCTCCTTTTTACATTTCTTTAAGACCCTTGCAAACAGTTTATCAGGCCTGGGGATTTTCTCGGTTTTAACTTCTCTATTTTTCTACTGATCATGTCACTAGTTAAGCTAATCGTGCATAGTTTATTATCGTCCTGTTCTACATAATTTATAATGTCTGGAATTTCGCTAGTTTCTACCTGTGTAAATACTGAGGAAACAAATGTTAAAAATTTCACACATTTCCTTATCACTGGCAGTGATGTGTCCTGAGTTACTGTTGAGTGGGCCATTCTTGTCTGTAATCTTACATCTATATACTTGAAAGAAACATTTTGGGTTAGTGTTCGAATCCCTTGCCACTTTTGCCTCAATCTCTTTTAGCTTTTTTTTATTCCCTTTTTTATTTCTCTCTTTGAGTATATTGATTTCTTAATGGCCCCTCTCCTCTTTTGATACGCCTATATGTGCCTCTCTTTTAACCAACGAGATGTTTTAATCTATTGTTTATCCATTTGGATAATTTTTGGTTGGTCTAATTTCCTTACTTGGAATATAAGTTGTCTTGGCAGCTAGAATTGTACACTGAAAAAGTCATATTGTCCATCACCACCACCTACTAGACCCATTGTCAGGTCGTTCCAATTTAGCCCACCCAGGTAATTTCTCAGTCCCATGAAACTGGCGAAGTGGAAGTCTGGGACAGAGAGTTGATTGCAGTTATTTGGGTAATTCCATGATACATTAAAACTAAGTGATTTGTGATTTCTTTCCCCAAGCTAATTATTAACCTCAAGATTATTAATTGGTGATTCCTTGTTGGCAAGAACCAAGTATAGCCGACTGTTTTAAAAAGTAATCGTGAATCGTATCAAGAAAGTCACTAGATTCAAGATTTCCTGTCACATTGTTTCATTCAATTTGATGGAAGTTAAAATCTCCCATTATCACAACATTTTCACATGTAGATGCCTTATGAATTTCGTTCCATAGCAGCCAATAAATCACACCCAAAATTAATTTGTCATGACCCTCGAGAAACTGTAGCAAAACAGATTCTGTGTCCTATGTTTCTAATCTTATATCTTGTCTAAAGCAACAATTTAAATTATCTCTGACATACATCGCCACTCTACCACCCTTCCTATTGACCTTATCTGTATGGAATATTTTATAGCCTTGTATGTGACATTCAGAAGGCATTTCTCTATCTTTCAGGTTGAACCAGGTCTCTGTTATAACAATAATATCTACATTACCTGCATATGCAAGTATTCTTAGTTCATCTACCTGGTTTCTTAGACTCCTATTATTTGTATAGTAAATCATAACGGAGCTAGTCATTTTCTGCCCTCAACTGTCTCTCTTTGTTGATCAAATGTCTTGCCTTTACTAGCAACTTTATTTTGAAAATTATCTATTAAACATATACATGAGGTATCCTGGAAATATCTGCTGTTCTCAACCCTTGTACTGCAGCTCGATTGTTTCCCACACACACACACACCCATATCTCTATAATCTATCAGTTTAAAGTCCTACATAAGTCAGCAATGGCTCTTCAATCGAGTTGGCTAATGCAACCACTCCAACCCCTGGAGATGTACCCTATCCCTTGCATACATACCATATTTGCCATTAATTTGTCCCAGTTATCAATGGAGTTGCAAATTCCTTGCAGTACCTGTCTATCCAGCAATTTATTCCAATTGCTCTAGACATCCATTCACTGTCCACTCTTCTTCTAGGCAAGATGCTACATATGATTGGGACCCCTCCCTTGGACCTAATTACATCTATGGCTGACTTGTACTTATCCAGCAGATCTTGTCTCCTGTCCTTCCCGATATCATTTCCGCCAGCATTAAGACAGATGGGCTTGTTCCCATTGCCTGACATAATATTATCCAACCTGTTAACCATGTCATCAACACCAGCTACTGGGAAGCACACTCTCTAACATTCCTATCTCCATTACAGAAAGCATGGTCCATATATCTTACCTGTGAGTCACCCACTACCAGAATGTTCTTACCTTGATTAGCAGGGGAGTTAATGGTACCTTTAACCTCACTAACCACTGAAGTACATTCATCCAGGAGAACAGAAAATCGATTTCCTACTTTCAGATTTTTCAAATGCCATTTGAAGTGCTTGTCACTAACTCAGTGGTGGTAACCATTTCCTCCACACCGACTCCACCCTTCGCACACTCACTCCCAATTCCAAATAACAAAAAAAGGCATAATACCATGACTGGAACAATACACAAATATCCCGCACATAGAAGACAGGAGCTTACGACGACGTTTCAGTCCGACTTGGACCATTTACAAAGTCACACTAACAAAATGAAGAGAAGAAGGGAGTATATATAGGCCAGCAGACTGAAATGTCGTCGTAAGCTGCTCTCTTCTATGTGCGGGTTATTTGTGTAATGTGTCCCAGTTCCATCTAGTCGAATTTTCAACCACTTGTTTTCCTATTGGAATAGTAGAACCTCCTCCTCCAACACTTTAACCTAAGATTCCTATACACTACAACAAGCCATGGTGCTTTATAGCCCTCCACACTAATCCCCCAGACATCTAGGACAGGATGATCTTTTGTGACCACTAATCTCATCGTACTGACCACTGACCTCCATCGTGTTAGTATTTTATACCATTTGTTTCCAAAGGAGATTTTCATAACTCATGTGGGTGAAAACCATTTGAGAAAAATAGGATTGCATTCCTCACACCTTCAAAAAAAGCCAAACATACTTTCATAATATCACAATGCGTCGTAAACAATAGATTTTCTTACCTAAGATTTTCGATTGTGCTCTGTGATAAACCTGAACTCTGGGTCTAGGCTGATGGTTGTGGTTGGAATACAGTAATTCCACAAATATGCAGCATTACGTACCTCCATTACCTTGTTTAATGATTACCATCTAGCATTACCTATCACCACCATGACTCTCCATCTCTCTGGTATATATGTATATATTTCATAAGATTATTGACAAACAATACCAAGTAACCACCTGGATATCTTTATTTTGAAGAGTTATCACCAACCAGTGTTTTTATCAGGTCAATACACTAGCTGAAATTAGTTTATTCCTTCCATTGAAAGTGGCAAGCGTGAGCATATATTACCCTCAAAACTATCAACAGTCATAACATTACATAGTAACTTCCTTTCACAATATTCTTGTTGGAAACAGGGTATAAAGTGGCAACAGTACAACAGTCTTTGCTCGTTGTCCATGTACAGAAGTGTGTAGTAACAGGCTGCGCTTATGACCGCTTACGGCCTCTGCCTGTGTTCTTCTTCAATACTTCATAAACCCTATACAATTTTATCTTTTAATAACTTTAATACACTTTATTATCAGTCATTGAGCTCTTTTGATTCCTTTCGTCAGTCTCGCTCCCGTAATCTTCCTGACTTGTCCACTTTTCGTGGAGCTCTCCTTCCTGCTCTTGATAGTCTGTTTTCTAAGAACCACCACCTTCCTTGCCACTTTCAACTTGCTCTTTCTTCTCTTAATTAAATCTAACACTAACATTGTTATACTGTCTTCTGACAAAGGTAATTTGGGAGTTATCCTTGATTGTGAGGATTACCTCCGTAATTCCAACCCTCTTGATAGCATCAAGAGAACTTTCAACAAGAAACTAAGGACACTCTCCGACCTCTCTCCTAATGACTTTGACCTTGTTCAACGTTTTGTGCCATCTGTCCCTCTCTGCCTTATTTCTATGGCCTTCCCAAAACTCATAAACGTGATATTCCTCTGCGTCACATCATATCCTCTAGAGGTTCTGTCTCTTACTTTTTTGCTTCTTGGCTGGCCCAAACCCTCACTCCCTTTCTTGGTACTGTTTCTCCTGCCCACCTCCGTCACTCTCAAGACTTCATTGAACGGGTTCGCTCTCTCCCGACCTGTAAGATGCTTAGTCTTGACGTTGAGTCCCTCTTCACCAATGTCCCTCTTGATGATGTCCTTGATTTTCTTAGAGAGAAGGCCAATGAAGGGTTTCTTCATCTCCCTATACCTACTGATGTCTTTCTTGATCTTATCCTCCTATGTGTGGACTCTAATTCCTTTTCCTTCCAAGGTAAATATTATTCTCAAACCTTCGGTGTCGCTATGAGCTGTCCTATATCTCCTGTTCTTGCTAATAGTTACATTGAATACTTCGAGACTGTTCTTCTTTCTACTACTGATGTGCGCCCTTCACTCTGGCTCTGTTATGTAGATGACATCTTTACTCTGTGGCCTCATGACTAGTCTCTTCCAACCATTTCTTGATGCTGTTAATAATCTTGTCCCTTCCATTAAGTCTAAAGCTGAATGGGTATCTAATTTTTTGCTTCTTTTCCTTGATGGTCATGTCCATCGCTCAGATACAGGTTTTGCCTTTTCCGTTTACCGCAAACCTATGCACAGTGGCATGTTCATTCACTACTTTTCTTATCATGCTTCCTCTGTCAAGAAAAGTTTTCTTATCTCCCTCTTTCTCCGTGCTCTCCGCATTTGTGATCCTCGGTTCCTTGAATCAGAAATTTCCACTCTTCATAATTCATTTTCCCGTCTTGGCTACCCTTCCCATTTCATAGACTCTGCCTTCTCACGTGCTAAACGACTTTCTTCTCTCCCAAACTCTCTACTCCTGGGAACTCTTCTGTCCTCTGCCTTCCCTACATTTCCGGTCTTTCTAATCTCGACAACTCTCTCTATTCCTTAGACATCAAACTTACTTTCCGCCAGACTAACACTCTTCGCACTAATCTCGTTCATACCTCTCCTCCCTCTACAGATGCTCCTGGTGTCTACTCTATTTCTTGTTCCTCCTGTCCTCTTCAGTACTTTGGAGAAACTGGCCGATCTCTTTCTGACAGACTTAGGGAGCACAAAAGTAGTGTTAGGCTTGCCGACACTAACAATGCTCTTTTCTGTCACGTCAGAGATCACAGTCATCCTATTGACTGGTCTTCTGCTAAAACTGTCTTCCCTACTTCCAACTTTAACAGTCGCCGTCTGGTTGAATCCTCCCTAATATACAACTTTCCTTGTATGAATCTTAGTCCTGGCTTCATCTCTGTAGATGCCTTCCTTTCCCACAACATTGTAAAATGCTCCAAACTTCAGAACACCCGTGACTTTTTCTTCTTCCTCTTCCCCTTTCCTCTTTCCTTTTTCTCCTTTGGGTTGTCTTTCTACTGCCTTGAGTATTTGTTCCTTCATTATTTATTTTTCCTCCCTCTGTGTTCTTGCTCTTACCCTTTGTGGGCACCTAGCTCCCTTGCAGTGCTCCTCTTAGTATTTGACTGGCTCCTCCTACTCTTACTACCTGTGAGAGTATCGGTAATTGGGGGTTGAGAAAGTAAGGAGCATATATAAGGATGTAGTGTTAGAGTGTTTAGAAGTTTGAGGATATAAGAGGGTGGGTACAGAAGGAAAGTGAAGCGACTGGTAGAATGATGAGATAAAGAGAGTGGTCAGAGAGGAAAAGGTTGCATATGAGATGTTATTGCAAAGCAGACCATACCACGGGACATGTTGACGGCTTTGAGGGGACGTGAGCTAGAGTTCGTCACGGCCACGCTAGCGAGAGATTCGTCTCTAAAAACTTGCATTTGTGGTCACAGTTGTGCCTATGCTAACCTTCCTATGGTGTATAAATATATCTAGTTGGATTAATCTTATTGTAACCAGCTGGCTCAGTGGCTAACGCGTCGGTCTGGAGTTTTGTGACTCTCTGATCGGGCGTTCTAACCTCTTCCGTGGTATGGATTGTTTGCAATTGTGTCATTACGATTTCGTGAATCATATCGCAAAGCAGGGCTGATATAAGGCGGAAGGTGTATCTGGAGAGAAAAGGAAAGGTCAGGGGAGTGGTAATTGAATGTAAAAAGAGAGTAAATGAGAGACTGGGTGAGGTGATGTGAACAAATTTTCCTGAGAGTAGGAAACAGTATACCTGGAGAGGGAGAGGATTTCGGGGGTCAATGCCCCCACGGCCCGGTCTGTGACTAGGCTTCATGGTGGATCAGAGCCTAATCAACCAGGCTGTTGCTGTTGGCCGCACGTAAACCGACGTACGACAGTTTGGAAATGAGATTCATAAACTGAGAAAGCCTAAAGAACTAATGGATTTGACAGTTTAATACAGAAAAGGAAGTTTATTAGACAAGGAGTTTGAGTTATCAAAGAGATGGAGGGAATATTCTGAGGAACAGTTAAATGTTGATGAAGATGGGAAACAATGATTTCCTGCATTAGCCAGGGAGGTACAGCATCTTTTAGGAGTGAGGAAGAGCCATATGTGAGTGTAAGGAAGGTGTGGGAGACAGAGGGTAAATGAAAAGAGGTAAAGCAGCTGGTAATGATGGGATCATGGCAGAAATATTAAGAGGAGGTGGAGATATAGTTTGGAGTGGTTAGTACTTTTATTTAATAAATGTAAAAGAAGAAAAGAAGATACCTAGGAATTGACAGGGATAAAATGTAAACAAGAAGAGAAGATACCTAGGAATTGTCAGAGATAAAAGAGTTTAAGAATTATAGGGGAATAAGCCTATTAAATATACCTAGTAAGTTGTATGGGAGAATTATTACTGAATGAATTAAGATTAAGATGGAGAGCAGATACACAATGAAGGATAAAGAATGTATAGACCGAGTGTTTACACTGAATCATTTATGTAACCAGTATTTTGATGAGGGTAAAGAAGTTTTCGATGCATTCATTTATATCGAGAAGACAAATGATGGGGTGGATAGGGCAGCAATGTGGCAGATGTTGGAAGTGTGTGGAATAGGTAATACTTTATACGAGGATAGTGAGGGTAACGTTAGAGTATATAGGAAACAGATTATTTCCCAGTAAAAGTTGGCCTTAGACAGGGATGCGTGATGTCACCATGGTTGTTCAATATATTTAAAGATGGGGTTGTAAGAGAAGTAAATGGTCGGATGATGGCATATAAATCTAGTGGAGGGAAAACGAGGTAGGGGTCGTCCTAGGAAAGGTTGGAGGGAGGGGGTGAAGGAGGTTTTTGTGTGCGAGGAGCTTAGACATCCAGCAATCGTGTGTGAGCGTGTTAAGTAGGAGTAACTGGAAAGAAGTGTTTTATATGATTTTATGTGCTGTTAGAGTGTGAGCAAATTAACATTTATAAAGAGATTGAGACAAACAGGTCAGACGGATTCGAGTCCTGGAGGTAGAAAGCACAGTGAAAGAAGAGTGGATATACATGTCAGTTATGAACCTTAGCGTCGGCGCCCTTCTGGCAAGACACTGATGGAGAGAATGATGGTGAGAATGTTTCTTCATTTTTGGGTCACCTTGCCTCGGTGGGAGACGGCTAGTTTGTTGAAAATAAATTTGACTGTCTAGTTGTCTTCTCGACCAGCGGACGTGGTCCACTAATACAGAAGACACTCTGACATTAAAAATTCCGGTATTGGAACATACAGTATTATTCTAGCCAAAACTCGAGGGGAAAGTAATGAAAACATGATACTAAGAGAACGTAGTAGTGAACGTACTTACTCATGCTAGGCAGGTCTTACTCGCACACAGGAGCTTTGCATTCGGAATACTGGCCCATGCTAGGCAGGACCTACTGAAATCCAAACTTTCTCTTCTACATTTGTCCAGCATGTTTTTAAAGTTACCCAACGTTTTAACTTCAATGATCAGAGGCCAGAGCAAGGTAGGCCAAGAGGGGGTGGGGGGAGGGTGGGAGGTAAAGAAAGCAGGCGGGCAGGCCTGCATACATTCTTTGCTTCCTTTTTCTCTGCTTCCATGCATGCATGGAAGCAGAGAAGAATGTATGCAGAGAGGAAAGCTGGCAGGAAGGCAGACAGGCAAGTAGCCTGGTATTGATAAACGAATGCAAGTAGGGAGGCAGGGAGGCAGGGAGGGAAGGAGGTAGGGAGGGAGGCAAGCAGGCAGGCAGGCAGGAAGGGAAGGAGGCAGGCAGGCAGGAAGGGAAGGAGGTAGGCAGGCAGGAAGGGAAGGAGGTAGGCAGGCAGGGAGGGAAGGAGGTAGGGAAGGAGGCAGGCAGGCAAGCAGGCAGGGAGGCAAGCAGGTATGAGGGAGGCAGGGAGGCGGAGAGGCAGCCAGAGACTGAGGAAGGTAGGGATTAGTAGAGATTAGTCAAGAGATGTAGATTTATATTTAATTTGAGAAAGAAAAGTGAAATATTCAGGTACAGAAGAGCTCAGGTTGTATGGAGGAGTGGAGGGATAGTTGACAGTGATCAGGTTGTATGGAGGAGTGGAGGGATAGTTGACAGTGATCAGGTTGTATGGAGGAGTGGAGGGATAGTTGACCGTGATCAGGTTGTATGGAGGAGTGGAGGGATAGTTGACCGTGATCAGGTTGTATGGAGGAGTGGAGGGATAGTTGACCGTGATCAGGTTGTATGGAGGAGTGGAGGGATAGTTGACCGTGATCAGGTTGTATGGAGGAGTGGAGGGATAGTTGACCGTGATCAGGTTGTATGGAGGAGTGGAGGGATAGTTAACCGTGATCAGGTTGTATGGAGGAGTGGAGGGATAGTTGACCGTGATCAGGTTGTATGGAGGAGTGGAGGGATAGTTGACCGTGATCAGGTTGTATGGAGGAGTGGAGGGATAGTTGACCGTGATCAGGTTGTGTGGAGGAGTGGAGGGATAGTTGACCGTGATCAGGTTGTATGGAGGAGTGGAGATAGGACCGTGATCAAGGATAGTTAGTTGACCGTGATCAGGTTGAATGGAGGAGTGGAGGGATAGTTGACCGTGATCAGGTTGTGTGGAGGAGTGGAGGGATAGTTGACCATGATCAGGTTGTATGGAGGAGTGGATGGATAGTTGACAATGATCAGGCTGTATGGAGGAGTGGAGGGATAGTTGACCATGATCAGGTTGTGTGGAGGAGTGGAAGGATAGTTGACCGTGATCAGGTTGTATGGAGGAGTGGAGGGATAGTTGACAGTGATCAGGTTGTATGGAGGAGTGGAGGGATAGTTGACAGTGATCAGGTTGTCAGGTTGTATGGAGGAGTGGATGGATAGTTGACCGTGATCAGGTTGTATGGAGGAGTGGAGGGATAGTTGACCATGATCAGGTTGTGTGGAGGAGTGGAAGGATAGTTGACAGTGATCAGGTTGTATGGAGGAGTGGAGGGATAGTTGACAGTGATCAGGTTGTGTGGAGGAGTGGAGGAGTGAGGGATAGTTTGACCAGTGATCAGGTTGTATGGAGGAGTGGATAGACAGGATCAGGTTGTGTGGAGGAGATGGATAGTTGACAGTGATCAGGTTGTGTGGAGGAGTGGATGGATAGTTGACAGTGATCAGGTTGTGTGGAGGAGTGGAGGGATAGTTGACAGTGATCAGGTTGTAGTGTAGGGAGACCATGAGTGGAGGAGGAGGGATAGTTGACCATGATCAGTTGACCATGATCAGGTTGTATGGAGGAGTGTAGGGATAGTTGACCATGATCAGGTTGTGTGGAGGAGTGGAGGGATAGTTGACCATGATCAGGTTGTGTGGAGGAGTGGAGGGATAGTTGACCGTGATCAGGTTGTATGGAGGAGTGTAGGGATAGTTGACCATGATCAGGTTGTGTGGAGGAGTGGAGGGATAGTTGACCATGATCAGGTAGTGTGGAGGAGTGGAGGGATAGTTGACCGTGATCAGGTTGTGTGGAGGAGTGTAGGGATAGTTGACCGTGATCAGGTTGTATGGAGGAGTGTAGGGATAGTTGACCATGATCAGGTTGTGTGGAGGAGTGGAGGGATAGTTGACCGTGATCAGGTTGTATGGAGGAGTGTAGGGATAGTTGACCATGATCAGGTTGTGTGGAGGAGTGGAGGGATAGTTGACCGTGAGATGAATAAGAAAATATAATGAGTTAGTTTGTTATAACCACAGGTTTTGTAAGCTGGATGTGGGAAGAAGGATAGTTAAGGATGGAATGTGCAATAGAGTGGGTACGGGCGTAGTGAGAGGAGGTAATGAAGGTAAGTGACCAAACCTCTTTGGAGTATTTTAATAAGTGTGTGTGTGTGTGTGTGTGTGTGTGTGTGTGTGTGTGTGTGTGTGTGTGTGTGTGTGTTCTCACATTTGTGGGGGTTGTGGGGTCGTGTGTGTGTGTGTGTGTGTGTGTGTGTGTGTGTGTGTGTGTGTGTGTGTGTGTGTGTGTGTGTGTGTGTGTGTGTGTTTATACCACACTACCCATCAACGACACACATGTATGCAAGATGCATACATGTATAGCGGTGAATTGGTAGTAGGTATAGCTTTTAGCTACTGCCCTTTTTTTGCGCATAGGGAATGTGAATACAGAGAAAGTAAGTTGTCTTTCCCAAGCTCTGTTCTAGCTCACTGCATTTACACTTTCTTTTTACACTGATCAATAAAGTGTGTTTACATTAGCCTATGTAAACATGATTCGCATTTCATGGTATTAAACTGAAATTTAAAACTGTGCTTGTTCCATGGCTCGGTTGGCAACACACTTACCACACACAGTGAGTGTCTGTAGTTCAATTCCCGGCGTGGGTGGAAACGCTGGGCATGTTTCCTTACACCTGTTGTCCTTGTTCACCTAGCAGTAAGTAGGTACCCGGGTGTTAATTGACTGTTCCGGGTCACATTCTTGAGAAAAAAAAATTGAAAGACCAGTGTAAACAAGAGAGTCTTCAGTGACTCACTGACTTTCTAAGGTTATCCTGGACGCCTAACCATCTCCCGTGTTAAAAATCCCAATAAATCTTATCTTTAGGACGAGAGCAATGGGGGATTTAGCAAGTGGTTGTGACTAGATGTTGTAGTGGAGAAAGGGTGTTGGGGGGAGCCCATTATTTCTGGTGAGAGGGAGTTATTATTATTATTATAATCAAAAAGAAGCGCTAAGCCACAAGGGCTATACAGCGCTGCGGTGAGAGGGAGTTAGGTGGGTTAAGTGTGAGAAGGAACTGGTGAGGACGGCAGCCTCCAACACCCACACTAGATACTGTTGCATCATTATGTATATTAATTTTATAGCTAATCTTTATTTAAGAACATTAGATATCACGTAAATTATGGTACAACCTGGTAGGTTTACCTGCCTGCCTGCCTGCCTGGTTGACCTGCCTACTTCTTACCAAAAGATATCAGAAATATTACTGGGACAGGTGTAGAAGTCTTCAAGAGAAAACTGGACAAGTATATTCACCAGGTGCCGGATCAACTAAGCTGTGATGGCTATGTGGGGCTGTAGACCAGCAACAGCTTGGTTGAACCGCAAGCATCAGACGAGCTTGGCCCTTGGCCGGGATCGAGAGTAGAAAACTTCCGGAACTCATCAGAGGTACTTTACGGTCCAACCTGCCTGTCAGGCAGGTTGGACCCATCCAGAGATGGAATGACAAGCTCTTAGATTGGATTCAACAATGACTTGATTGGATAATTAACTAACTAGTCACACACACACACACACACACACACACACACACGCACACGCACACGCACACGCACACGCACACACACACACCTAGTTTATACACGTATTTCTTATCCTCTAGTCTCTTTTTCTCTGGACAAATCTATGGGATCCCTCGCCGTTCTTCGTATGGAGGTCGAATTATGTTTGTGTACTTAGCACATACCAGCGAATAGGCCCTTAATACAACAGTCGTAACAAAGTGGTAATCCTGATCCATTTTGAGAGAAGAGATATCTCATTGTTCCTAATCTCTTCCCCTTGAGTTGCGTATAAATCAGCTAGGCTTAATTGCCTTGGTCTATTCGACTCACCAACCTGATTTTTATGTGAGTAGTACTGTGTGCTGTGTAGTATTTTGATATATCCGTTACTTTATAGATAGGCTCAATGACTAGCTGTGACGTCACGAGTTCCTTGCACGTGAGCCGTAGGCCACAGTGTTCCTTCTGTTACCGTAGGCCTACAGACTGGGTAAAGGTTGGTATCTGGGCTCAACACTTCTCGCCATATTGTACGCTACCAAGACATCCAACGAGTGTATTTCTTCTCCCAGAATCTCCCCGAGAACCCACACGACATTTAAACACGTCAAAAAATTATATGGGTCAGCCTAACTAATCTTAGGTACAATCACTGAAGCACTTCTAGCATTCTGCCAGCAGAAATGTTCCATTCGCCCACCAGCTTATCGAATTCACAGCCTACCTCTATTGTAGATGAATGGTTCAGACAACCGACAAGTTGATAAATATGACTTACGTACATCAGTTGGGCATCTTTAATGAGGAAACGTTTCACCACACAGTGACTTCATCAGTCCATACAAAGGAGAATGGTGAAGAACAGGAGGAATTTGGGGTAATCAGTTCCTCAGCCTTGAGTCAAGATATCCAAATGTTGTACAAGTGTCTAATTTACCAGCCTACCTCTATTACCTGTTTCCACTGCAAACAACAATAAAGTTCCTACAATTAATGTTGCAATTTTTTGTATTAGGTCTGAGTTGTAGTATATATAATGTTTAAATTGAAATCTGGAAAAAGACTGTTAAAAAAATAAAAACAAGAAATATGTTGACGAAAAAAATGTAAGGTGACCAAAAACTAAAAGATTTCGCGCACATTGTAAGACCAGAGAGAAGAATGTACACTAACAGTAGAGAATGCTAGTGTGTTCATATATTCCAAATAAAGAATTTAAGTAAAGAATTTTAGTGAAGCCCTTTGTAACACCAAGAAAATGAGTTAGAAGCCGCTCGAAGAGAAATATGATCAGACAACATTAAGATTAACGTGACGAAGGAGTCATTATCTGTCTGAGAATAATGACATTACCATTAACAGGAACATTGTTAAAAGGAGCATTTTAGTTAAAACATGACACCACCCTGATGTATTGTTATTGCAGTCAGTCAACTAAGAGGGTGAGTCAGATGAGCAGAATTAAAAGAACCATGAAACGGAAAAAGAGTTTTAGCAAGCCAGGAGGCAAGAGACAGACATATAGTTACAAACCATACCAAGGGTGGGGTCAGAACCCGTCATCACTCACAAAACTCCAGACCATCGTGTAGCCACTGGAACAGCTAACACGACGGTCTGGAGTTTTGTGACTCTCTGATCCCGGGTTCAAACCCCACCCGTGGTATGGTTTGTTTACAGTCGTGTCATTACGATTTCGTGAGACATATTTTTTACAAAGATAAAATAAGAGGAGCAAGAATGGAAGAACTGCATCTTCCTTGCATCTTGACAGAGTGAATCATAAAATGATTCATAAGTTTGGAAAGATAAGAAAAACTTATTGAGTCAAAGGCTTATTATAAAAAATCAGAAACAGAAAATAGTAAGTGACAAGAACCGATGGAATGTCAAATTGAACAAGGGTCTTAAATGAGGTCCCCCAAAGATCAGTACTAGAGTCACTGCTATTATCGATATATTATACAATATTTTCAAATATGTCTTCGGACAAGGTGAAACAAATAAGAATACAAATTAGCCAATAGGAAGTCGGTCTCCTTGGAGACTGGATGTGGACATCTCAATTAAAAATTCGCTCGTAAAGCTCATCACCCATATGACTCAGTAAACAGTTTAGTGAATGTCAGAATGTGAAGCCCCTGATAAAGAGCATTCACAAACGTGATAAGATTCAAAGGTCTGCAAATAAATTAATTCGAAAAGGGATGATGTTCACAGGGAGGTGATAAGAGAACCGAGGTTCATGACTGAGAGTTGGCAGGTTCGGCAAACAGTTTAAAATGCGAGGACTAGGATCAGATGACTTTAATATAAGCTTAAATAAACAAATCTTGCGTTTATTAGGAAGAACTATTTTATCATCAGCATAGTAGGGAAGTGTAATTAATAGTGAAGACAAACTATATACACAATCTCAGGAGAAATTCGTAATACAGTCCGACGAATTAAAACCTTAATGCCTTCAAACACAAATCACTAACTATGGTGAGTTTATAATCATCAGGATTCTAAGCCAAAAAAAAATAAACTTTTTTAAGACAGAGTATTTCCAAAATTTCCTAAGGTTTACTACATGACAATAACCAAATTTAAAATGAATTTCCTATGAAGAAAGATTCAAGAAAATCAACCTTTACGACTTTTTCGAAGTGAATATTAAGGGTAGATATAATTATGCCTAAAAAAAAATATTATAAAAAGAATTATAGGGCACATAAATATACACTATTTGAATTACGCGGATTAAGGGAAAAAGAGAAGACAGATCGGCATTCAGGAGATACTGTGACACACAGGGATATTAATTATAATCATGGAGGAGCGCTAAACCCGTAGGGTTATTCAGTGCAGAGATATTACAGTGCAGAGATATTAAAAACAGGACATGATTCAGTATATGGTTTCAAGAGAAGAAATAAAGCCTAACAGTAATATAAAAACGGATCTCCACGGGCGGGGTCATAGAATACGATTCTCCAGTTGCCAACACAAATTAATTTGAACGTATAACTGATTACACACGGATGTACAATTCCAGTTATATTTTATCCGGAACGTTCTCTCTCCTGTCTCGGAAAATATTAAAAATAACTACGTAACTTCTGCAGAGTATTAAGATCGTTCAGTGCAGCCATCTCGGCAGGTACGAGAATTAATAATTTATAGCTCGAAGAAATGCTTGTATATTTGTCATAAATACACCTTCAATCTCCAGTTAAGGAGCGAAGTTCTTGATAGCAACTCTCGTCAACGAGAGATGAAGAGAAACTGACCATTCTCTCCTTCCCTTATTTCTCGTTGGCGAAAAAAGAGAGCAAGACAATGGCCCACTTCTTCCATACTCAACTCTCGTCAGAGGTAGACGGGCGGAGTGAGGAGAATTTTCTGGCCATCCATCCACTATCATTAGCACTGGTAGACTAGAAAACAGTGATACACAGAAACCTGAGAGCACTAGTTTCAGACACATTGATCTGTTTCTTACAGACGATTATCTGTATGGGCTACATAAAATATCCACTAGATTGTGCAAGACGGTGACTACCAGAATCGGGCAGCAATATCGACACCAAAGTCAGATGAATGCAAATGCAAGAGAGCCTCAGATCCCCCTTTCCTTATTGTATATGCAAGCCCGGTGAAAAGGAGGAGGTACACACAGTTGCGTGTCCAGATGTTAGTGTTGAAAGTCCAGGCAGATTCGCTGAAGTGAACAATTCTAGCTACAATGAAATAGATGACACCAGGCAGACCAGTGCCAAGTGCCAGAAAAATGAAAGCTGAATACTAAAATCGTAGAAAAAAAAAACATGTATATAAGTGTGTAACTGTGGTTCGTACATTGGACTACTTGCGGCCAACGGTAACATCCAAGTTGATCAGGCCCTGATCCGCCGGGAGGCCTACTCATGGACCAGGCCTCGGGGGCGTTGATCTCCGGAATAACCTCCAGGTAGACTCCAGGTAGCCCATCAGCATTGAATATTTAGTAATAACGTAGCGAACACAACATTAACGAAATGTTAATTATCACTAACATGCCGTCAGATTCTATATTGTTTAATTATAAAGAAGTTTAATATTCTGATCAAAAAAGTATCTGGCATCAATCAGAAGGAAATTTCCTTTTAACACAGTAAAGAAAATGCGTCTAGAGCAAGAGACAATAGGGAAACTGTACTATATTCAGAGGCGGAGACCTAAGTCTTAGGTAAATGCTGGTTTTACTGTAAGAGTAAGCAGGAGCCACAGTACCTGAGCACACCTCAGTTCGTCAGTGTAAACTGTATTTATGACTACAATGAGTTCAGGTGGGAATCCTGTGCACCTCACACAACACTGTGAGCCCGTGCACCTCACACAATACTGTGAGCCCGTGCACCTCACACAATACTGTGAGCCCGTGCACCTCACACAATACTGTGACACGCCGGTGCACCTCACACAATACTATGAGCCGGTGTACCTCACAATACTGTTAGCCGGTGTACCTCACACAATACTATGAGCCGGTGTACCTCACACAATACTATGAGCCGGTGTACCTCACACAATACTATGAGCCGGTGTACCTCACACAATACTATGAGCCGGTGTACCTCACACAACACTGTGAGCGCGTGTACCTCACACAATACTGTGAGGCCGTGTACCTCACACAATACTGTGAGCCCGTGTACCTCACACAATACTGTGAGCCCGTGTACCTCACACAATACTGTGAGCCCGTGTACCTCACACAATACTGTGAGCCCGTGTACCTCACACAATACTGTGAGCCCGTGTACCTCACACAATACTGTGAGCCCGTGTACCTCACACAATACTGTGAGCCCGTGTACCTCACACAATACTGTGAGCCCGTGTACCTCACACAATACTGTGAGCCCGTGTACCTCACACAATACTGTGAGCCCGTGTACCTCACATAACACTGTTCCCGTGCACTAGACACAACACTGTGTTCCCGTGCACTAGACACAACACTGTGTTCCCGTGCACTAGACACAACACTGTGTTCCCGTGCACTAGACACAACACTGTGTTCCCGTGCACTAGACACAACACTGTGTTCCCGTGCACTAGACACAACACTGTGTTCCCGTGCACTAGACACAACACTGTGTTCCCGTGCACTAGACACAACACTGTGTTCCCGTGTGACACAACACTGTGTTCCCATCTAGACACAACACTGTGTTCCCGTGCACTAGACACAACACTGTGTTCCCGTGCACTAGACACAACACTGTGTTCCCGTGCACTAGACACAACACTGTGTTCCCGTGCACTAGACACAACACTGTCTGGTTCTAATGCACTAGATAGAATGTCGGGTGACAGAACAGTAAGATATCTGAATTACTAACAAAAATATGAAAACCACATTCATGAAGAACCATCTTGCATTACCATGGCCAGCTGATGATCAAATAATTTGTCAGCTGAATACCAGGAGCAGTGTTCTCACTGTGAACAAATGATTTCATACTCTTAAAAGACATGGAGACATTTTCTCTGATTGACAAGGAAGTTTGAGGCTGCCATAAAAATATGAAAAATCCCAAGTGGCATCTTTCTGAAAGGATGGCACTCTCCAGCCCCAGATAACAGTCACGCTAATGGAAACTTCAAAAGCATAAAGCTTCCGTGATTGGAGAACCTGTTTTCTGTTATCGGACGAAAGGTACCGTCACGGCCGAGTTAAATGAACAAGACTTCATATACATAAATAATTATATATATATATATATATATATATATATTAGTTGACTCGGCAGCAGATGGGTTTATGAAGGATGAGGTTAATCATAGAATATATGAAAGAATAAAGGTAACTGGTGCGTTGAGGTATCTCTGAAGACAAAGAACATTTTCCATAGAGGCAAAGAAGGGAATGTACAAGAGTATAGTGGTACCAACACTATGGGTGTGAAGCTTGGGTTGTAAATGCTGCAGCGAGGAGGCTGCTGGAGGCAGTGGAGATGTCCTGTTTAACGGCAATGTGTGGTGTAGATATTATGCAGAGAATTCGTAATGTGGAAATTTGGAGGTGTAGAGTTACTAAAAGTATTAGTTAGAGGGCTGAAGAGGAGCTGTTGGGGTGGTTTGCTCATATAGAGAGAATGGAACAAAGTAGAATGACATGGAGAGCGCTAAAATCTATTGGGGAATGGAAGCGGGGTAGGGGTCGTCTCCGAAAAGGTTGAAGGAAGGGGGTAAAGGAGGTTTTGTGGGCGAGGGGCTTGGACTTCCAGCAAGCATGTGTGAGCGTGTTACGTAGGGTTAACAGTGAGAACACGGTGATAGTGTGCCAAATGGCGATGGTTTCTCTAACTGGAATAATAAGTGTATAACAATTAGCGAAAGTTAGTCAGTGATGTGCATCTTTAGTGAACAGATAGGGCCACTCCCCTCGCCCCCATCCCTGGTCCCCTCCCCACATCCCAGCCTAGGCCTACTGACTTTCTGACCAAGGGTGTTGCCGTTTAGTGCCCCACCAATTACTCACTCTGCCACTCGCTATTCCCCCACCCTCATCCCCCATGCATCCATGCTGTCCTTCACCTGTTACCCCACAGCTGGCGCCCTCCCACCCCCACGATGTCAGCAATATCACAAGAAGTGCCGGGTTCCCAGGAATCTTCACAACAGAGCCAAAGCCATTGTGAGGCATCTGCCAGGTGTGCCATAGGGAATGTGCACTCAACTGGTGACATCCATGAACACAATGAATGTCTAGGCTTCAGGAGAGCTCTAGATGGAAATTACCAACAGCCACTCCCAGCAGACAGAGCTGACAGCTACCCTGACTTCAACTCTACAAAGATCCTAAAATCTGCAATTGGATTAGCATCCAGTAGGACGCTGACACACACATCCCTGAAGCAGATCACCCTCAAGATGCTAGCAAATTCACTGACTTGTTGAAGAAAGTCAATGATGCTCCTGCAAACAACAGATCCTGGCACAACCTACTGCTATTTGGCAATGCCTGTTTGGCTGTCTCACCTAGGAGGAACAAGTTACTAGCAACATTCGTTATTAGGACAATAAATGCATTCCCCAGAGATGACGACCTCATCCGTATCCTCCCTAGGGCGACAAACACCCGCCGGGCAAATGCCAACAACAGGACACCTGACGCCTCAAAAATCAGAGCCCAAATTAGCAAAAAAATAGAAGAGGGAAATACTATTGGAGCACTGAGGCTTATAACCAGTGAGGATACCATCGCTCCTAAGGACGTTAGTACCGTACAAGCCCTGAAGGACAAACATCCACCCAGGGTTCCCAGTACCAACATTGACCTCCCTGACATTGCAGCAGGCAAAGAACATCTAACATTACAGGATGCTGATGTAAATAAAGCTGCTATGTCATTTCCACAGGGCTCAGCAGGAGGTTTTACTGGTTTAAGGCCTCAACACTTAAAATAAATGCTCAAACCAGCACTTGGCGATGTTTCAGAGAGGTTGCTGCCTGAACTCACCAAATTTTCCAATGTGTGCCTGGCTGGCAGTGTCCCAGAGGCCATTAGACCCCTTTTCTTTGGTGCCTCATTGTGTACCCTCCGGAAAAAAGGATGGAGGAATCAGGTCCATTACAGTGGGCAACACCCTTCGGCGATTAGTCGCCAAGGCTGCAGTAAGAATGGTGAGTCAAGAGGCTGCTGCAATGTTGAAACCAACTCAGCTCGGTTTTGGTGTTCAACAAGGCTGTGAAGCAGCTGCCCACGCAGCACGAGTATACATCAACAACATGTCCGATGAAAAAGCCTTGATCAAATTGGACTTTGCCAACGCTTTCAACTTAGTCAGAAGGGATGCTGCTCTAAGAAGTTTCTAGACACTTCCCTTCCCTCTATCCCTTCATAGAATCGTGTTATAGTTTGACTTCTATACTGTTGTTTTGGGACCATGACAATGACTCGTGTGAGGGTGTGCAATAGGGGAACCCTCTCGTTCCTTTTCTGTTCTGTCTGGTCATCAAGGAAGTCACAGAAGCACTCTCTATTGAGCTCAATATCTTGTTCTTGGATGATGGTACACTAGCTGGCACTACAGAATCTCTCCTAGAGGATATCAGAAAAATTAAAGACATGGAAGAGAGCCTGGGCCTATCTTTAAACCCCACCAAATGTGAAATAGTTTCTACCAATCGACAGATGATCCGGAATATTAGTGCTGTTTTACCAGGAGCACGAGCCATTGATCCAGCCAACAGCACTCTCCTTGGTGCTCCTCTTGGGCCCAGTGCCATCGATCTGATCCTACAAAAAAAACTCACACCTCAGGGCAATGGAAGGCAGGATGAAAGACATCGATACGCATGATGCCTTCTACCTACTCACCAGGTGCCTGTCAATTCCAAAACTTACTTCCTGAGATGCTCCCCAGCCTTCAGCAGTCCGAAACTCAAGGAATATGACTCTCTCCTTAAGACCATATTAGAGTGTGTATTGAATCTTTCCCTTGAAGACGGACAGAGGTTGCAAGCCTCACTTCCAGTCAGGCTTGGGGGAGGGGGGGCTGGGTATATGCAAAATCCTTCCAGATTGCCCTACCAGCTTTCCTATCCTCTTCCATAGCATCAAATGAGTTAATACAACAAATTCTTCCAAACAACCTCAGTGAGTCAGCAGGAATACAGGACCCTAGCTATGCCAGTGCCATCACTGAATGGGAGACTCTTGCTGCTCCAGCACCAAAACCTAGTGCAGCACTGGCCTACAAACAGTCAAGTTGGGATGGCCCCATCGCTGAAAAGGTGCTTGCCAACATGCTTAGGGCTGTAACATCAGACAGGGAGACTGCCCGTCTCCAAGCTGTGAGTGCACATCACTCCGGGGACTTCCTCCAAACAGTTCCCATTTCGGCAATGGGAACACGCCTCGACCCTAAGACCCTCCGTATTGCAGTGGCTCTGCGCCTTGCTGCCCCAATTCACACGGAATATACGTGTATTTGCGGCGATGCGCAAGCCGACCAATATGGTCTACATGGTCTTAACTGTTCCAAAACCAAGGGCTGGCATGCAAGACACAATGAAGTCAACGACATCATAAAGAGAACCCTTGCTACAGCTGGATGCCCAGCCGAGAGGGAGCCCCGATCACTAGCAGCCAACAATACCCACAACCCAGCAAACCGCCCCGACGGGATCACCATCTATCCTTGGAAGAATGGCAAGCTCTTAGCATGGGACTATACCTGTGTGTCCACACTGGCTGACACCTACATCCATCACAGTGTCGGGCGACAGGGAGGAGCTGCTGACCACAGGGAGGAGTACAAGATCAGCAAGTACAGGGACATAAGCCAACAGTATCAATTTGTCCCAGTGGGATCAGAGACCTTGGGATCATGGGGAAAAAATGCCACACGTTTCCTTAAAGAACTGGGTTCCAGACTCATCGACACCACCAGGGACCCAAGGGCAGCCACTTTCATGTTCCAGCGCCTCAGCGTGGCCATCCAGAGGGGAAATGCTTGCTGCATACTTGGCTCGCGTCCGGCTTCGGAGGAGCTGGAGGAGATTTATAGTCTTTGATATATTGTACCAATGTATTCATGTTTGTGTTTCCTGCCAACGTATTCTGTCTATTAATAAAGTTCACATAGAATATAGAATATAGTGGATGGTAGGAGAAGAAAATATTCGAACATCTCCGGGGAGAACCTTGAGTTTTCCCTGAGGTACGTTTATTGTCTTCTCTGAGGATGAGGGTCCCCACCTAAGTTCTAGAGGTGGTACCTCCCTATTAACTAACATGGAGACAGAAACTCTGCTGAAGAGGACCACAGAAAGGGCGTTAAAATATACAAATCAACAAATTTCTGTTTCCGTGTTGCTTATTAATGTTCTTTAGTTATTAAAATTTCAAAATATTTCGTAATTGTTCATGTACGTAAAATCCTCAGCAAAACTGTGCCGATTAATACATAAACACTAAAAAAATATATAGGCTGAAAAAGGAAAACTGCTCAAGTTGCTTCTTGGAGATCTCATGAGTTTTTCCTGTAAATGGTAAAGGTCCTTATAATGCAGACCAAGATGATTTGTGAGGGCAGCAGGACATACAGCCACTGCATTGTGATGGCTCTCTTATTCAAAATGCATTCTAGTGACAGAAACGGGAACTCTTAGGATATAAATCAACAGGGTAATGTGCACTCACAGCTAAAAAGCGACAACCTCTCTTCCTTTCAGAGCTTTCACTTTCTCATAGTGTACAAAACTTTTTCACATTGGGACTATTCGAACTGTACAATTTGGTTAGCCATGATATATTTACTTGGAATAAGATAAATTAAATTGCACTTGTTATAATACAGTTAGGTAAGTTTTCAAAGGTTCTTTTGATACAAAAATAATTTTTTACATTAACATAAATAAAAAAAAATATCTTTAAACATATAGAAGAAAATTTTAGAATCGATATCATTTTAAATAACTTCTTTCTAATTGACAAAATTTACCTATCCTGCACACACACACAAACACACAATAATATATATATATATATATATATATATATATATATATATATATATATATATATATATATATATATATATATAAACCTGTTGTCTTCCAACGACATTGGGTGACTCGGTAAAACGCACTCTCACTCATTCTTTCATTGTATTGCCAGAAATGCACCAACATTACATTTGAAGTGCCTTTCCAATTCTTAACTCCCTCCTCCTTTAGATTATAGGCACGCTACTTCCCACCTCCAGGACTCAAGTCTAGCTAACTGGTGTTGCTTTATCCCTTTATAAATGTTACGTTGCTCACACACCAACAGCACGTTAAATCATAAAACCCACCTGTCTACACTCAGTCCTACTTATCACTATCACTCAAGCCTGTAGGATGTTCAAGCCCCTAGCATTCAAAACCTCGCTTACTCAATCCGTTCCTCCTTTTTTAAGATGACTCTTTCCCATCCTTTCCTTCACGTAAGATTCACTCACCCTCCTTGTCATCCTTTGTGTCGATTCTCTCTAAATATCCAAACCACTCAACCAACCCTTTTCCGCTTTGTGATTTTTTTGTAATGCCGCAGCTTCCCTTTATCTCCAAACTCGAAATTATCTACAGAATATTTATACAATATATATTGCCCTGAAACATGACATCACTGCCTGTAACCTCCTCCTCGATGCATCAAAACTCGTGCTTCACACTCGTACAACATTGTCGGTAACACTATTTCCTGGTACATACCATTTCTTGCCAACATAGATAATTGTATTTGTCTGGACAGATGCCTCATTGCATCATCCATCTTTTCCCCTTTGTAAATTCTATGGTTTAAGTCAACTTTCTCTGACCATCTGCGGCAAGTTTTCTCCCAAGTATCTCATCACATTCATTACCTCTATACTTTATCAAGTCTAATATCCATCATCCCATTGCCATATTTTTTAGGGGATTATCTCATAACCTTCGATCATTCCTATGTTCATTTTTAACTTCATTTTACTTACCCTAAAAAAAATTACTTGTGTTCGGAATTTCGTCTCTTACTATTTTTTCCATTCTGTTAAAGAATTATATCAAAATAATGATTGGGTATTAATCCCTGAAGTATTTTTAACGAGTAAATTATATCTTTTCTGCACTAGTGTGGGGAAGTCAGTACCTTCTTTCATAACGATTTATATTATTTGCACGGCCAAATTTTTAATTAAATTAAGAGTCTTGCTTAGACGCAAAGATTTATATCTAAGAGATACAAACCATTTCTCAGGTTTATTTTCATTCAAGTAACTACAGTAATTCCGCATAATGGATAACTCAAGAGTAATGAACTTTTGTTAATGCTCATTAATAACCCACATGTGGGGGTATTATTGAACATATTTATTAATAATTTAACATATATGTTTAAATTTTTTTCATGTATGAAAATATCTGGTCATATGCAACTCTGTTATCCTGCAAGGAGGAGACAATCTTCAAACACTGCCGTCAACATGATTCACGAAATCGTAATGTTGACGGCAGTGAGGGGACTTGAGCTAGAGTTCGTCAAGGCCACGCTAGCTGGAGATTCGTCTGTAAAAACTTGCATTTGTGGTCACAGTGGTGCCTGTGCTAACCTTCCTATGGTGTATAAATATACCTAGTTGGACGAATCTTATTGTGGCTAGCTGGTCTAGTGGCTAACGCGACGGTCTGGAGTTTTGATACTCTCTGACCGCGGGTTCAAATCCCGCCCGTGGTATGGTTTGTTTGCAATCGTGTCATTACGATTTCGTGAGTCACATTATACCTGTTGACAACATACGTATGTTACACAGGGTTACGGTAAGAGCATAAATCATGCATACTTACGATGTAGAGGAATCTTGTGCACTCCTGTAGGAGCCCTCTTATCAAAGACCTGAGGTACAGTTGATAAACTGATTTTGAGCTTCTTTAAGAGGCCTAGGGAAAGGTACTGCGATTAAAGGTGATAAGAATGGGCGTCGATGTAACACTTCAACCCACACTCTTCCCTAACCTCTCATCTTCCACAACTCGTTTGATCTGCAATTCCTGTAAAAGTATCTCGGAATAACGCAGTTCCCAAGAGGATAATACACACCGGTACTAGTTTAAAGTTGTTTAGCGAAAACGGGATAACTGCGGCACAGGAAACAAATTGTGTTTATTTGAAGAGTCTCCTAGGTAGAAGAAATCTGCAAAAGGGCTACCATTCAAGTTTGGGATAACTTTTGGTTTGTGGCTGCACCCCAGAACCTTACTGACCAGTATGTTCAGTTTAAGAGAGGAGTTAAAAAGGGGATTAGAAAGGCTAAACGTGACTATGAAATTAGAGTTACTAATGAATCAAAGACTAATCCAAAAGGGTTCTTTCAAGTGTATAGGACGAAGGTGAGGGAAAAAGTAGGACCTCTGAAAAGTGATAATTGACAGCTGACGGATAACGAACTGGAAATGTGTTCTTTATTTAATGATTATTTTTTGTCAGTCTTTTCACTTAGAAGACGTAAATGAGATTCCAGAAACTAACAATTATTCAGTTTCTGAACAATTCAAATTAACTAATATTATTGCCACGAGGGACATGGTTATCAGATAGATAAACTGATACAAAATAAGTCCTCGGGACCCTGCAAGTTGCTTTCCACGGTACTTAAAGAATGCAAGATAGAACTTAGCCATTAACGAGCGTGTTTAATGCCTCCATCCTAACTGGTGTTGTGCCGAAAGATGTGGAAGATGGCTAATTTAGTTCCTTGAGTGGGAGGGGCTGGGTTTGATTTGTGTCGTGGGTATAAGAAATCGTAATGACACGATTGCAAATAAACCATACCCCCGGCCGGGATTGAACCCGCGGTCATAGAGTCTCAAAACTCCAGCCCGTCGCGTTAGCCACTAGACCAGCTAGCCACAATAAGATTCATCCAACTAGGTATATTTCTACACCATAGGAAAGTTAGCACAGGCACCTCTGTGACCACAAATGCAAGTTTTTACAGACGAATCTCCAGCTAGCGTGGCCATGACGAACTCTAGCTCAAGTCCCTTCACTGCCGTTTTTTCTTGCATTTGTGGTCACAGAGGTGCCTGTGCTAACCTTCCTATGGTGCAGAAATATACCTAGTTGGATGAATCTTATTGTGGCTAGCTGGTCTAGTGGCTAACGCGACAGGCTGGAGTTTTGAGACTCTATGACCGCGGGTTCAATCCCGGCCGGGGGTATGGTTAGAAATAATTTTCGAAACGTAAAACGACTGAAAAAAAAGGGAAACGTTTAAAGGATGTATCATATATGTTGACATGTTTTTTAATCCCAATTTTAAGATTTTTTGTTTGGTGGTGCAACTGTTATCCTGCAGCCTGATTGCATCGTCTTCACGTCTCTACTGCTCCAGCCTACTTTCTGTACTCGACTGAAGAAGCCTACTGTGTAGGCGAAACGTTTCGGAATAAAGTTGCCTAAATGTTGCCCATGTGTCTTACCTACCAACCTGTCGGTATTGTATACCATTTGATAATCAGCCTTGACACTTGACACTGCAACACATGGCATCTTGGTACAGAAAACACCTTGGACAAGCTTTTCAAGTGAGAAGTGTTGGATCTGAGAGGGACATGACCTCTCAGTGGTTACATTCTCACTACTACTACTACTACTACTACTCTGCACCCCTCCTTCCGACAGTATTTAAGTCTCCGCACTGTCGCTTGATCTTCAGATAGTTCCTGACTATGGAACTGAACTTCTCCAGGCCGAGGGACTGACAACCTCAAATTCTACAACTACAAGGGTGATGGACTGATTACATCGTCTTCACATCTCTACTGTTCCTGCCTACTTTCTGTATTCGACTGAAGAAGCCTACTGTGTAGGCGAAACGTTTCGGAATAAAGTTGTCTAACTGTTGCATATGTGTCTTACCTAACAACATAATCAGCCTTAAAAATCTTATAACAGTCGATCGGCTTTAAACCCTATTAACCAACCACCGAGAAATGTCATGGAACCTTTCAGTGTCAAATGTCATTGAAACTTTTTTAGAAGTGAACTGTAGCCCATCGTCTTTTATTTTTCGCTGTTTGGAAAGTAAATGTTATGCAGTTATTCGCTTTTCTTTTAATCACGGTAGTTGATGACTGAGGAATGAAAGCAGTACATGTGTAGTTTTAAAAATAGGTTGGATAAATACACGAGTGGGTGTGGGTGGGTGTGAGTTGGACCTAACTAGCTTGTGCTACTAAATCGGATGCCGTGCTCCTCCCTTAAGTGACGTG
The DNA here is from genome assembly GCF_038502225.1 of Cherax quadricarinatus. Classification (NCBI taxonomy): domain Eukaryota; kingdom Metazoa; phylum Arthropoda; class Malacostraca; order Decapoda; family Parastacidae; genus Cherax; species Cherax quadricarinatus. The sequence goes on from NC_091349.1 coordinate 27,983,053, forward strand.
TCTGACCTCACTAGGTCACTGAGGTCAGATGGTGAAAATAAATGGTATAAAATACCGACATAATGGAAATATGATAATAAATTAGGCACATGTGCAACTCTTGGGTATCTTTATTGAGGAAACGTTTCGCCACACAGTGGCTTCATCAGTCCATACATAGGAGAAACTTGAAGAACAGGAGAATGAGGTAATCAGTCCCTCAACCTTGAGTTCAGGGACTGATTACCTCATTCTCCTCCTGTTCTTCAAGTTTCTCCTATGTATGGACTGATGAAGCCACTGTGTGGCGAAACGTTTCCTCAATAAAGATACCCAAGAGTTGCACATGTGTCTAATTTATCAACATGTCGGTTCTCTGAATCATTCATCTACAAACACATTGGAAATATAAACACATATGCAGTTAAATGTGATCATTTATTGACAACGTTTCGCCCACACAGTGGGCTTTTTCAAGTCACAAACAGATCTACCTGGGGTGGAAGGTACGCGAGTATTTATAGTCAGGTTGAGAATATTGAGGTCAGGTGGAGAATGCTGCATCTGATGATCTACCAGGTGGGGTTATCGAGTCTAATCTTGGGTAGCTTGGCAGGGGTATTGGACAAGTTGTGAGCAGACCTTCTGCAGTGTTCTATGTTTTTATGTGGGATAGCGATGAAGAAGTTTCTTGGCAAGTGGTTCAGCTATGTTATAGAAGCCATTGTTCTGGTTGAAATTGTTGGTTATAGAGATAAGCGATGATTCCAGGATTCTTCGGTATTGAGTGTTGTCTTCTGTGGCGATAAGTCTTGAGTTTCTGTAGTTAATTAAATGGTTGTGAGAATTGCGATGTTGTACACAGGCATTCCTTGTATCGTCAGTCCTGCTTGCATATTGGTGTTCTGAAATACGTGTTTGGAGGTCTCTTGATGTTTCGCCCACGTATAATTTGTTGCAGTCATTACAAGGGATTATGTATACCCCTGCAGAGGATGGAAGCTTGTCCTGTCTACTACTGGAGATGTCCTTGATGGTCGTGGTTGTGGAGGTAGATACTTGGAATGATGTACTGGAAAAGATGTAGGAAACATGTTTGGCAATGGAGTTGGTGGGGAGGACTATGTCTCTCTTCTCGGCAGTGTCTTCTCTGGGTGTGTTGAAGATGTTTAATGCTCGCCGTCTGCAGTCTCTGAAGTGACGAGGATAGTGGAGTTTAGAAAATACTTGTTCAATTATAGTACATTCTTCCTCAAGGAACTCATTGCTGCAGATTCTGAGTGCGCGCAGGAAGAAGCCTATAATTACACCACGTTTAGTTTTGGTGTCGTGGTGAGAGTAGAAGTGGAGAAGATCGTTTTGGTTGGTTGGTTTTTCGATAGACTTTAAAACGAAATTCATGGTCAGTTTTGCAGAGAAGAACATCAAGGAAAGGAAGAGAGTTGTCGACTTCTTCAAGTGTGAACTGGATTGAGGGCTCGACCTGGTTGAGCTTGTCTTGGAGAGCTTGAACGTTGAAGCGCCTGGGAGTTATGAGGAGAATGACGTCAACATAACGGAGCCAGGTGACAGTCTAAGGAATAATGGTGGAGAAACGTTCGGCTTCCAGATGTTCCATGTATAAGTTCGCCAGGACGGCACTGAGTGGCGACCCCATGGGTAGACCAAAAGTCTGTTTAAAGATGCGATTTTCGAAAGAGAAACACGTAAAGCCGACACATAGTTCAACGAGGTCGATGAAATCGCTGGCTGGAATAGGAAGATCAAGTGAATCGACAATTTTTCTGCACAGGAACTCAATGGCTTGTGTAGTAGGTACTTTGGTGAATAGGGAAGTTACGTCAAGGCTGGAAAGTTTCTTGTTCCTGATGTTGATGTTGCGAATGCGGTTGAGAAGATCACTCGAGTGTTTGAGATGTGCTGGACTGATATGTTATCTTATGTTATCTCTTAGAAATATCACGCAAATGGATGCAATTTCTTTTTGGGATGTTAAAATGAATACACAAACTGATTTAACAATTTTGTTGATTTTGTATGGGTTTCTATTAGTTTGGCATCATTTAGCTAATCCTTCTGATAAGATTTGATTGACTTTACTGAGCCACTGAATACTTTGGATTAGTTTATATACAGTAAATGATTAAGGAGTCCCGCAGTTCAATCGCTAACGCACTTAGCACACACTGAAGTCCGGGGTTCGAATCTCCTCTGGTACTACTGGAAAACATTACGAACGTATTTCCATAAGACACCTGCTGTCCCTGTTCACCCATCAGTTTAAAATGGGTACCTGGGTGTTAGTGGACTGGTGTGGGTTGCATCCTGCGACAAAAACTGATTAATTTGCCTGAAATGTTCAGCATAATAAGGGGCTTTCTATATAGTAGTACGTCATTGATGTCAGCTATAGTCTGTATACCTTGTACATGTGGTAAATAGAGGTATATTAACCTATAATGAATTATCTCGAGTGTTTAATTAGCTGCATCGAATTTTCTACACTTAACGAGAGAAGCATATGTGAACAAATGACGGTTTCCACGAACCCACAACAGACTTATATCACTTGCTGAATCGCTTTAATCAATTTAATCACATAGCTATGACTAAATAGTACATCCTACAGTTTAACGTCTGAAGAGATGGGATTTACAACATACCAAATTCAAGCTTTCGTAGAATTTTGTACAGTCTTGTGACCTGGTTGTGTACTGTAAACATATCTACGAGACGCAAGTGTAATTCAAATTCGTCAAAGGAGTTATTATAAAAAAATGTAATAAACTTTAGTGCTTGGAGTTCAGAAAACATCAAAACAAGAAATTAAAATCACTTGAGTAAATTGAAAAAAACAAATGGATTTCTTGTTAATCCTTTGTAATAACTTTTGATATCATGAGACTGAACGAAAGGTTAACGAATAAGACACATGAATAACATGTGAATGACTTGATTTAAGGGACCTCGTGACCACCTGAGGTAATCAAAGAGTAAGATACGAGAACAGTGTGTTGGATTTAACTAGTGAGGAGGAAGCAAGGTAGTGGAGCAAGGTTGTGGAGCAAGGTTGTGGAGCAAGGTAGTGGAGCAAGGTAGTGGAGCAAGGTAGTGGAGCAAGGTAGTGGAGCAAGGTAGTGGAGCAAGGTAGTGGAGCAAGGTAGTGGAGCAAGGTAGTGGAGCAAGGTAGTGAAGCAAGGTAGTGAAGCAAGGTAGTGGAGCAAGGTAGTGGAGCAAGGCAGTGGAGCAAGGCAGTGGAGCAAGGCAGTGGAGCAAGGCAGTGGAGCAAGGCAGTGAAGCAAGGCAGTGAAGCAAGGCAGTGAAGCAAGGCAGTGAAGCAAGGTAGTGAAGCAAGGTAGTGAAGCACGGCAGTGAAGCAAGGTAGTGGAGCAAGGTAGTGGAGCAAGGTAGTGGAGCAAGGTAGTGGAGCAAGGTAGTGAAGCAAGGTAGTGAAGCAAGGTAGTGAAGCAAGGTAGTGAAGCAAGGTAGTGAAGCAAGGTAGTGAAGCAAGGTAGTGAAGCAAGGCAGTGAATATGTGATGATTAGTCGCTTAACGATGATTAAAATTGTGAAATTCTTTGAAAGTGGGTCGTATAATGGTAGAATATACTAACAGTGTGAAAGTGGGTCGTATAATGGTAGAATATACTAACAGTGTGAAAGTGGGTCGTATAATGGTAGAATATACTAACAGTGTGAAAGTGGGTCGTATAATGGTAGAATATACTAACAGTGTGAAAGTCGGTCGTATAATGGTAGAATATACTAACAGTGTGAAAGTGGGTCGTATAATGGTAGAATATACTAACAGTGTGAAAGTGGGTCGTATAATGGTAGAATATACTAACAGTGTGAAAGTCGGTCGTATAATGGTAGAATATACTAACAGTGTGAAAGTCGGTCGTATAATGGTAGAATATACCAACAGTGTGAAAGTGGGTCGTATAATGGTAGAATATACTAACAGTGTGAAAGTGGGTCGTACAATGGTAGAATATACTAACAGTGTGAAAGTCGGTCGTATAATGGTAGAATATACTAACAGTGTGAAAGTGGGTCGTATAATGGAAGAATATACTAACAGTGTGAAAGTCGGTCGTATAATGGTAGAATATACTAACAGTGTGAAAGTCGGACGTATAATGGTAGAATATACTAAGTGTGAAAGTGGGTCGTATAATGGTAGAATATACTAACAGTGTGAAAGTGGGCCGTATAATGGTAGAATATACTAACAGCGTGAAAGTGGGTTGTATAATGGTAGAATATACTAACAGTGTGAAAGTGGGTCGTATAATGGTAGAATATACTAACAGTGTGAAAGTGGGTCGTATAATGGTAGAATATACTAACAGTGTGAAAGTGGGTCGTATAATGGTAGAATATACTAACAGTGTGAAAGTGGGTCGTATAATGGTAGAATATACTAAGTGTGAAAGTGGGTCGTATAATGGTAGAATATACTAACAGTGTGAAAGTGGGTCGTATAATGGTAGAATATACTAACAGTGTGAAAGTGGGTCGTATAATGGTAGAATATACTAACAGTGTGAAAGTCGGTCGTATAATGGTAGAATATACTAACAGTGTGAAAGTGGGTCGTATAATGGTAGAATATACTAACAGTGTGAAAGTCGGTCGTATAATGGTAGAATATACTAACAGTGTGAAAGTGGGTAGTATAATGGTAGAATATACTAACAGTGTGAAAGTCGGTCGTATAATGGTAGAATATACTAACAGTGTGAAAGTGGGTCGTATAATGGTAGAATATACTAACAGTGTGAAAGTGGGTCGTATAATGGTAGAATATACTAACAGTGTGAAAGTCGGACGTATAATGGTAGAATATACTAACAGTGTGAAAGTGGGTCGTATAATGGTAGAATATACTAACAGTGTGAAAGTGGGTCGTATAATGGTAGAATATACTAACAGCGTGAAAGTGGGTCGTATAATGGTAGAATATACTAACAGTGTGAAAGTGGGTCGTATAATGGTAGAATATACTAACAGTGTGAAAGTGGGTCGTATAATGGTAGAATATACTAACAGTGTGAAAGTGGGTCGTATAATGGTAGAATATACTAACAGTGTGAAAGTCGGTCGTATAATGGTAGAATATACTAAGTGTGAAAGTGGGTCGTATAATGGTAGAATATACTAACAGTGTGAAAGTGGGTCGTATAATGGTAGAATATACTAACAGTGTGAAAGTGGGTCGTATAATGGTAGAATATACTAACAGTGTGAAAGTCGGTCGTATAATGGTAGAATATACTAACAGTGTGAAAGTCGGTCGTATAATGGTAGAATATACTAACAGTGTGAAAGTGGGTCGTATAATGGTAGAATATACTAACAGTGTGAAAGTCGGTCGTATAATGGTAGAATATACTAACAGTGTGAAAGTTGGTCGTATAATGGTAGAATATACTAACAGTGTGAAAGTGGGTCGTATAATGGTAGAATATACTAACAGTGTGAAAGTAGGTCGCATAATGGTAGAATATACTAACAGTGTGAAAGTCGGTCGTATAATGGTAGAATATACTAACAGTGTGAAAGTCGGTCGTATAATGGTAGAATATACTAACAGTGTGAAAGTCGGTCGTATAATGGTAGAATATACTAACAGTGTGAAAGTGGGTCGTATAATGGTAGAATATACTAACAGTGTGAAAGTCGGTCGTATAATGGTAGAATATACTAACAGTGTGAAAGTGGGTCGTATAATGGTAGAATATACTAACAGTGTGAAAGTGGGTCGTATAATGGTAGAATATACTAACAGTGTGAAAGTCGGACGTATAATGGTAGAATATACTAACAGTGTGAAAGTGGGTCGTATAATGGTAGAATATACTAACAGTGTGAAAGTGGGTCGTATAATGGTAGAATATACTAACAGTGTGAAAGTCGGACGTATAATGGTAGAATATACTAACAGTGTGAAAGTGGGTCGTATAATGGTAGAATATACTAACAGTGTGAAAGTGGGTCGTATAATGGTAGAATATACTAACAGCGTGAAAGTGGGTCGTATAATGGTAGAATATACTAACAGTGTGAAAGTGGGTCGTATAATGGTAGAATATACTAACAGTGTGAAAGTGGGTCGTATAATGGTAGAATATACTAACAGTGTGAAAGTCGGTCGTATAATGGTAGAATATACTAACAGTGTGAAAGTCGGTCGTATAATGGTAGAATATACTAACAGTGTGAAAATGGGTCGTATAATGGTAGAATATACTAACAGTGTGAAAGTGGGTCGTATAATGGTAGAATATACTAACAGTGTGAAAGTGGGTCGTATAATGGTAGAATATACTAACAGTGTGAAAGTCGGTCGTATAATGGTAGAATATACTAACAGTGTGAAAATGGGTCGTATAATGGTAGAATATACTAACAGTGTGAAAGTCGGTCGTATAATGGTTGAATATACTAACAGTGTGAAAGTGGGTCGTATAATGGTAGAATATACTAACAGTGTGAAAGTCGGTCGTATAATGGTAGAATATACTAACAGTGTGAAAGTGGGTCGTATAATGGTAGAATATACTAACAGTGTGAAAGTGGGTCGTATAATGGTAGAATATACTAACAGTGTGAAAGTCGGACGTATAATGGTAGAATATACTAACAGTGTAAAAGTGGGTCGTATAATGGTAGAATATACTAACAGTGTGAAAGTGGGTCGTATAATGGTAGAATATACTAACAGCGTGAAAGTGGGTCGTATAATGGTAGAATATACTAACAGTGTGAAAGTGGGTCGTATAATGGTAGAATATACTAACAGTGTGAAAGTGGGTCGTATAATGGTAGAATATACTAACAGTGTGAAAGTGGGTCGTATAATGATAGAATATACTAACAGTGTGAAAGTCGGTCGTATAATGGTAGAATATACTAAGTGTGAAAGTGGGTCGTATAATGGTAGAATATACTAACAGTGTGAAAGTGGGTCGTATAATGGTAGAATATACTAACAGTGTGAAAGTGGGTCGTATAATGGTAGAATATACTAACAGTGTGAAAGTCGGTCGTATAATGGTAGAATATACTAACAGTGTGAAAGTGGGTCGTATAATGGTAGAATATACTAACAGTGTGAAAGTGGGTCGTATAATGGTAGAATATACTAACAGTGTGAAAGTCGGTCGTATAATGGTAGAATATACTAACAGTGTGAAAGTTGGTCGTATAATGGTAGAATATACTAACAGTGTGAAAGTGGGTCGTATAATGGTAGAATATACTAACAGTGTGAAAGTCGGTCGTATAATGGTAGAATATACTAACAGTGTGAAAGTCGGTCGTATAATGGTAGAATATACTAACAGTGTGAAAGTCGGTCGTATAATGGTAGAATATACTAACAGTGTGAAAGTCGGTCGTATAATGGTAGAATATACTAACAGTGTGAAAGTGGGTCGTATAATGGTAGAATATACTAACAGTGTGAAAGTCGGTCGTATAATGGTAGAATATACTAACAGTGTGAAAGTGGGTCGTATAATGGTAGAATATACTAACAGTGTGAAAGTGGGTCGTATAATGGTAGAATATACTAACAGTGTGAAAGTCGGACGTATAATGGTAGAATATACTAACAGTGTGAAAGTGGGTCGTATAATGGTAGAATATACTAACAGTGTGAAAGTGGGTCGTATAATGGTAGAATATACTAACAGTGTGAAAGTCGGACGTATAATGGTAGAATATACTAACAGTGTGAAAGTGGGTCGTATAATGGTAGAATATACTAACAGTGTGAAAGTGGGTCGTATAATGGTAGAATATACTAACAGCGTGAAAGTGGGTCGTATAATGGTAGAATATACTAACAGTGTGAAAGTGGGTCGTATAATGGTAGAATATACTAACAGTGTGAAAGTGGGTCGTATAATGGTAGAATATACTAACAGTGTGAAAGTGGGTCGTATAATGGTAGAATATACTAACAGTGTGAAAGTCGGTCGTATAATGGTAGAATATACTAACAGTGTGAAAATGGGTCGTATAATGGTAGAATATACTAACAGTGTGAAAGTGGGTCGTATAATGGTAGAATATACTAACAGTGTGAAAGTGGGTCGTATAATGGTAGAATATACTAACAGTGTGAAAATGGGTCGTATAATGGTAGAATATACTAACAGTGTGAAAGTCGGTCGTATAATGGTTGAATATACTAACAGTGTGAAAGTGGGTCGTATAATGGTAGAATATACTAACAGTGTGAAAGTCGGTCGTATAATGGTAGAATATACAAACAGTGTGAAAGTGGGTCGTATAATGGTAGAATATACTAACAGTGTGAAAGTCGGTCGTATAATGGTAGAATATACTAACAGTGTGAAAGTGGGTCGTATAATGGTAGAATATACTAACAGTGTGAAAGTGGGTCGTATAATGGTAGAATATACTAACAGTGTGAAAGTGGGTCGTATAATGGTAGAATATACTAACAGTGTGAAAGTCGGACGTATAATGGTAGAATATACTGTGTGAAAGTGGGTCGTATAATGGTAGAATATACTAACAGTGTGAAAGTGGGTCGTATAATGGTAGAATATACTAACAGTGTGAAAGTCGGACGTATAATGGTAGAATATACTAACAGTGTGAAAGTGGGTCGTATAATGGTAGAATATACTAACAGTGTGAAAGTGGGTCGTATAATGGTAGAATATACTAACAGCGTGAAAGTGGGTCGTATAATGGTAGAATATACTAACAGTGTGAAAGTGGGTCGTATAATGGTAGAATATACTAACAGTGTGAAAGTGGGTCGTATAATGGTAGAATATACTAACAGTGTGAAAGTCGGTCGTATAATGGTAGAATATACTAACATTGTGAAAGTGGGTCGTATAATGGTAGAATATACTAGCAGTGTGAAAGTGGGTCGTATAATGGTAGAATATACTAACAGTGTGAAAGTGGGTCGTATAATGGTAGAATATACTAACAGTGTGAAAGTGGGTCGTATAATGGTAGAATATACTAACAGTGTGAAAGCAAGACACAATGCCCGGCTCACAGCAGTTTATTTACTGACATGTACTGTTTGCCATGCACTTTATGAATTCATAGAAAAATACGAACGTGGAATGAGAGATAAATCCATTGAAGTATCAGTATACATAACTAAGTGCTCCTCTGGCTTGTGTGAGGTTTAGGTTAGGTTTGTTTCCTTAGATTACTGTGCCTTGGTATAGATCCTGGTTACAAGTTAGGTTGGGTTTCTAAGGATGAAATACCCACGTGGATGACATTTTGGCGAATTTTGAGGTGAGTCAGACACACAACAGTAGAATAATAGAGGCACGAAACCCGATGGCGAGTCGTGCTGGAAGCATTGTCAGTTACATTGTGTATTATAAGAAGCCACTCAACACAGTTTGAGATTCATACAGACAAGAACACTAGAATTTATTTATAAGCCTCATTAGTTCATGTGTCTTATAAGCCACATGTGGCTGTCAGTTAGGTTACAATCCATGATATTACTGTATATGACAAATATAATTACATCATGATAATGTAACACAGACAAGTTGATGAGTAAGAAACGGATGCAACATTGAGAAACGCTATGGTTGCTGGAAATGCTTTATTAAAGCGTCTCGTCTAAGACTGGAATTCTTTCAGCATTATAAATCACACAGTCAAACTGCCATGAAAAGCAAATGAGTTCCCTGAAATCAGGGTGGGAAAAAGTCAAAATAAATGCAACAAGTGACATCAAAGAAAAAGTCAGGTCAAACAATTAATGTAATTTTAGGAGATGATGCCAGGAAACGGGGAAAATAGGGAACGTTTGGTCATGTCAGTTGAAAACATTATAATTACATTATCCAAGTCAAGTTACATTATCCATGATTCAGATGAGCAATCGGACTTAGTATATGCCCATATTTTACCTGACTGAATCACCTGGCTTCTGTAACTGGCTTCTGTCTACCTTCTGTTGTGCTCCTGCATAGCCCATAATATGAGAGTGCAGATTTGATACTCAATCTTTCATTTCTCATCCGAGCTCGTCCTCAGCGTATTTGTTTTCCTCATAGTGTGGTGTATCGGTGTGCTTTCGTATGTCTGATGAAACCTTGCACTCGAAAGAAGTTTAATTGCAACTCCAGTGTCTTTCTCACCGTCTCTGGGTTTATGTCATGGTTTTAGACATCTGCATCATCTTGTTATTGCTCTCTACTTCTACTTCACTAGTTCAATCAAGCTATTTAGGATTCCCTAGCATGCTGAAGATCACAAGTAGTAGCAGCAACACTGGATGTAGGAACAGCACAGCAGCAACAGAAACAGCAGCAGTAGCAGCAACAGCAGCAACAGTAATTATATATGCTTTCTTTCTCATGGATGTCTATTAAGTTGATAATTCATCCTGGTGAGCGAAATGTCTCCCTGATATAGATACCGACAAATTTTCAATATTTCTTACTTATATCTTGTTCATATTGGTTTGTCTTCGATCTACTGAAAACTGGACGCATGAGGAGTGAAGATAACTGTGAATGGTGGTCACCGTTATATACTCAAGAGTTTTATAATGGATGTTAATTAATTTTAGAGCACTTAACGCCAGGGTGCTAAAGCGACGGATGCGAAAATGAACTTTCACTCTTTACACCTCGATAAACACTGCCTGGTCAGACTGGAATACAATGTGACAGTTTAATGTTGTCTGGAATATTTATGTATGGAAAACTTTTTTTTTTCCGATTTGCAATCATTTTGAAGTAAGATGGTGTCAAAGAAAGTAGAGAATTAAGTACTGGAGAAAATTATGAAGAAGTGAGGTGCTTAACAATGTGCATAAAACCTCGGTTTTCGTATGCCTTAGTATGTAATATTATAGTTATTCTCTATAAAAAAAAATTTTTTTGTTAATATTTTTGGGTGTCTGGAACGGATTAATTGGATTTACATTATTTCTTACAGAAAATATTAATTCAGTTTTCGTACGATTCGAATTTTCCACAGACTTTTTCGAACGGATAATCACGAAAACCGAGGTTCTGCTGTATTAGTCATTTCCAGAGATAGCCACAACCATCTTATGAAATAAACAAAGAAGCAACTCATCTTCCAGGAAGTTGAAGAATGTTAATATAATTAGGAAACGGATTCACCATCGCATCCAATACCATTACTCGAAAGCAGGAGCAGTATCTAAATCATAAAAAAGTGACACACACACCTCTTCAGGAACACCAGGATAGACAATACACATTATTAAGGGGCACGTAAGTTCCCCCGTCTTACAATAACATGTTCATTCTTGCACTATGATCTACCTTGTCCATAATTACTATTACATTTGCTTTGTCTGTTTCGTAAGGCGAAGTCTAGGAGCTTTCTTTAATTCATGGTATAACTTAACTCTGGTGTGACCTTTGCTCACACTTCGCCAACACAATTGTCATCAAAGATTTGTTAAGTTATGCCATGACTTAAGAAAAGATCCTGGACTTCACCTTACGAAACAAAGAAAATGCGATAAGAACATAAGACAGAAGGAACACTGCAACAGGCCTACTGACCCATGCGGAGCAGGTCCATGTCCCTCCCACGGGTGAGTCCAATGACCCACCCACCCTGGATTAGCCCAATGATCCACCCAGTCTGGTCACCTCCACTCAAGGAAGGAGCACGGCACTAGACCCAGCAGCACAAGCTAGTCAGTTCCAACTCACACCCACCCACACCCACACATGTATTTATTTAACCTATTTTTAAAACTACACAACGTTTTAGCCTGAATAACTGTACTCAGGAGTTTGTTCCACTCATCCACGACTCTATTACCAAACCAGTGCTTTCCTATATCCTTCATGAATCTGAATTTTTCCAACTTGAAACCATTGCTGCGAGTCCTGTCTTGGCTTGAAATTTTCAGCACGCTATTTACATCCCCTTTATTTATTCCTGTTTTCCATTTATACACCTCGATAATAATTTTGGACAAGGTAGATTAGTGGAAAAACGTTATTAGACAGGGGAACTTAGGTTCCTCTTAAACCTGCTGCAGAAACAAAACAATGGACCAATCACCTGCTTTATGCTAGGTGCAGGAAGGACATATTCATGTTCTCTGATGATTGTATCTAGATTCCTGTAAGTTTCTCTGACGTTACCTTGTCATAATCATTACATGAAATAAAGTAGACACCATTTTTTGGAGTAGACTTGTTGACATTTGGTCAGTTGTATTACTGTAGTGAAGACAGACACTGCAATCCTTTTTTCTCTAGTATTTAAACATCTGGAGAGATGGATGGAAACACTGAATGTAAAACAGAAATGTGTTTTTGCATTTTTCAGTTACTGAGGATGCTTAAGATTATTTGTATTCTTTCCCAGTAATTCTGAAAGAAGTGTACCATAAAATAAAGTTGGGAGAATATGAATGTAAGTGACATTCTTTGTCAAAGACTCATCACTACATACTCTTTAAGCGTTGAATAAGTAATTTATGGCACATCTCTCTCAGAGTTAACGTTGTAGTGAGATCATACGTTAATTAAATAGCTTTCATTCGTTGGTTTGTCGAAAACTAACTTTTTATTGGGTATATACCACAGCGATTAACAGATTAAGAAATGATTAATACTTTACCTAACTTAATTAAGATGTAAATATATTTCTCTACTCCTGTGCCATAGCATGATGTACATTTTTTCTTTCACTACGTTACAAGTTTAATGTACTGTTGTGGAAGTCATATACAAACTTCACTCTATAAATGCCTCTACCCAGAGTGAAGAAAGAGCTTTGTCTAATCCTCCTTCGGAGTCATTACTAAATTTTATAGGTTAATTTCTCCATCTAAACCATACAAATGTGTTTTGATATATTCTGAAGACATCAACCTCTCCATCACAATTCTAATAACTCCATTCTCATCCCTTTTTTCCTTGACTCTCTGCTTGCATCTATTAATTTTTCTTTCTTTTGGAGATATATGTTTAAATACTGTGGTTTGTGAAAATAATACTCAGGGCTTCACTCTAGATTGAGGGAATCCCTGTCTGTGAGAAAATAATAGTCCCTTCCAGCTGACAGACAAGTTGCAATTTATTGTATTAAGTGAGACGAAGGAAGTGTTCAAGTGCTTTCTCTAATTCTACTGTTTATCCTTAATAAAGAAGGTATGTAAATGCTAAATAACGAGAAGAATATTATCGCGGTTGGGGGTAAAACGCTAAAATGATTTACTCCAGTAAGAAATTGATAACTTGTAAAGCTCAGGATGACCGAGGAGGACAAGAGAAGCTAATAGCGATGTGGTCAACTTACCAGCATCCGGAAGAATGTTACAGAAGCCTTGAGTAATGCAAGATACAAAAGATTGTATGTTGCACACACACACAAGGACACACATTCACACACACATTCACACATACACACATTCTCACACACACACATTCTCACACACACACACACACACACACACACACACACACACACACACACACACACACACACAACAGAAACAATGGGAAAACAAGATGGAGCCTTTGGTTCACCTGGAGGTGTACCGAAGCCAAAACTAAGTGCTTTAGAGTAAGGAAAAAGTATGGAAGAAATAGGACCCAGGAAAATAAGGAGATGAGCTGAAGAGCCAGAAACGAATGTGCATGGATCAGGAGGGAGGCCCAGCAAAATATAAGAATGACATACCATCGACAGCCAGATGTGACCCAAAGCTGTTGTAGAGCCACATCAACAGGAAAATAAGAGTGAAGGACCAGGTAATAGGGCTAAGGAAGGAAATAAGGATGGGAGATCACAAGAAATGACCAGGTCGTATGTGAGGAGCTGTGAAGGCTTACTCAGCCCTGTAACAACTTCAGACAGTATTACCAAGGCTGGCTTCTCCTCAGGAAAATTGATGAATTGAAAAAGAAATAATAATTCACAAAGATAAACACTTTATTATTTAGTAATGCAAAGATAAAACAGTGAAACATGAAGGTGTATCCTATTTGAAAGAAAAATGAAAAATGAAATGAAAAAAATACATTTGAATTCAACGCTAATATGTACAGTTGTACTGGGGTGTCTGGTGGAGGTTGACACTCTTGTAGAAATTGTAGCCGTTACTGATGATGTGGGGGGGGGCACAGGTGTTGGTGACAACCCAACGACTAGTTCTTCACAGAGTCTATAGCCTTGAATAGTCAGTCCAGATGACAGGAACGCAGGTTCTTTACCACTGCAAAGATGAGGGGTTGTTGTCTGCTGTTGCCTCCAGTTAATCAGGTAGGTAGATCAAAAAGTGATGTCTCCAGACTTTTGCAAAAGTCCTCCAACACTTCTCGTTGGTTGGCAGGTGACCCGATCTGTCATTCCAAACTGGACAGAGACAGGTTACCCACTGCTTAAGAAATCACTCTCCATGATAAGTACAATACCTAAAAGACGTGGTGATTATCAAAACATTAACATGGAGATCAAGGCTGAAAGGACGAAGTTTATTATTGGTCAAAAGTGAAGCTTTCAACCAGTATCCACTAGAATAGGAACAGAGGCTTTTACTTATAGTTGTGCTGGGAGCTGCGAGTCGAGTGATTACTGTTTGGCCGGAGCCCCACACGTCACCTTTGAGGGGATAGCAGGAGGTAGACTGACCCTACCTTAACAAGCAGCCGGCAATCAAACTATCGTCACCATATACTCGCTTGCTACTCCTATCTGTTGAACTTTTCCCTCACAGGAGCACAGCGCTAGATTTAGGGAGGTACTACCAATGGAGACAGAAAGGCTTCCAGAAAATAGGGGAGGTAGTTTACAACAAGTGTTGGCACTACACACAACCGAAAAGGAGATGAAGAGTCTGCTAAGTGAAGTTAACACCTTAAAGGCGGTGGGCCCAGACATCTCTTTATGGGTCCTGAGACAGGGAGCAGAGGCAACAATCTTCAGTTTTTAAGACAGGAGACAGACAGGCACCATTTAACTACAGACTAGTGTCACTGACATGTAAAGTATATGAAATCATGAGAAGATTATCAAAAGAAGAGTGGTGGAGTAACTAGACGATAACAAGAACGGTTTCAGGGAAAGGAAATCCTGTGTCACCGTATTACAGAATGGATATAAATGCTCTGGAAAACGTACAGAGGAGGATGACAAAGATGATCCCATGTATCAGAAATCTTCCCTATGAGGATAGACTGAGGGTCCTGAATCTGCACTCTCTCGAAAGGCGTAGAATTAGGGGGAATATGATCGTGGTGTATAAATGGAAAACAGGAATAAAGGGGATGTAAATAGCGTGCTGAAAATTTCCAGCCAAGACATGACTCGCAGCAATGGTTTCAAGTTGGAAAAATTCAGATTCAGGAAGGATATAGGAAAGCACTGGTTTGGTAATAGAGTTGTGGATGAGTGGAACAAACTTCCGAGTACAGTTATTGAGGCTAAAACGTTTGTAGTTTTAAAAATAGGTTAGATAAATACATGAGTGGGTGTGGATGGTTGTGAGTTGGGCCTGACTAGCTTGTGCTGCTGGGTCTGGTGCCGTGCTCCATCCTTGAGTGGAGATGATCAGACTGGGTGGGTTATTGGGCTAATCCGGGGGAGGGGTCATTGGTCTAATCCGGGGGGGGGGACATGGACCTGCTCTGCATGGGTCAGTAGGCCTGTTGCAGTGTTCCTTCTTTCTTATGTTCTTAAACCTACTAAACTTTTACGACAAAATAACAAAAGACAAACACTAGAGAAAGGTGTGAGTAGACTGCATTTTATTTTGGTGTAAGAAAGCTTTCGACACCGTTCTGCACAAAAAAAAAATCAATGCAAACGCTAGGATTTTCAGACTGGGCCCTTGCTGTTTCTGGTACATGTGAATTACATGACGAAATGGACAGATTCAGATATTTTTTTTTTATTTTGCAGATGACACGAAGCTAATGCGGAGAATTCTGGTGCAAGGGGATCAGGAAGTACTACAAAGGGATCTTCACAGGCTGCAAACCTGGTCCAGCAAATGGCTCTTGGAGTTTTATCCCACCAAGTGTAGAGTCATTAATATTGGGGCAGGTTAAAGAAGATCGCAGACGGAGTACGTACTACAAGATCAAAGGCTGCAATCCTCAATCAAGGAAAAGGATATTGGGGTGAGTTTCATACGGAGCACATCTAAGGCGCACATCAGCGAAATTACTTCTGCAGCTTATGGGCCTATGGCAAATATGAGAATAGTGCTTGGACACAGCAGTAAGGTATTATTCAAGACACTATATATCATATACATCAGGTCCATCTTGCAGTATGCAGCATCAGTATGGAACCAACACCTGGTCAAGTATGTAAAGAAATTAGAAAAAATACAAATGTTAGCAACAAGTACCAGAACCAAAGGGTATGTCCTGCAAAGAGAGGTTAACGAAAGCCTACCTAACAACACTGGACGACAGGAGGGATGGGGGATATGATAACAACATACAAAATACTGAGAGGAATTGACAAGGTAGAGAGGGATAAAATGCTTCAAACATAGGACACAGGAACAAGGGGTCTCAACTAGTAGTTGAAAACTCACGAGTCACAGGAATGTCAGGAAGTGGAACAATCTGGAGTGATATAGTGGAGTCAGGGTTACCTGGAGGTTATTCCGGGGACCAACGCCCCCGCAGCCCGGTCCATGACCAGGCCTCCCGATGGATCAGGGCCTGATCAACTAGGCTGTTTCTGCTGGCAGCACGCAGTCCAACGTACGAGCCACAGCCCGGCTGATCCGGCACTGACTTTAGGTATCTGTCCAGCTCTCTCTTGAAGGCAGCCAGGGGCTTATTGGCAATTTCCCTAATGCTTGATGGGAGGCTGTTGAACAGTCTCATTTCCTTGTTGTCATCTGTGTAAGTCCCATACTGTCTGAGTAAGGGCCCGATACTAGATGTGGTATTTGCCATGCTTTTGGCACATGAAAAGAAATATTTTGAATTTCTTTCAATTTTACTAATAGCTTTAAGCTCCTCCTGCCTCTCCTGGTTCCTGTAAGAGTCGTTTAACTTATGTTCGATAGTTTCCACTTCCCTGGTCTGCGCCTCCTTTCGTGTATCAGATATTCTAGCACTCCTGAGGAGCTCAGTGACTCTTCGTCGTCTTCTGTAGAGGGAGCGTCTTCCTCTCTCCAGTTTACTCCTGCTCTTCTTCTTTCTTAGGGGAATATGCCTAAAACATGCTTCAGCTGCCAGGAAGTTGATCCTTTCAAGGCACTGGTTTGGATCCATGTCATTTAAGATATCTTCCCATGTTTCGTTTAGGACATGGTTTACCTGGTCCCAGTTGATGTTCTTGTTGAAGTTGTATTTTGTGAAGACACCTTCACAGGTACATGCATTCTGATGTTCAGGACCCCTATGCATGTACGTCTGGACTTCGATTAGGTTGTGATCGGAATTAGTTGTTTTTGATATTCTTATGTCTCTTATCAGGTCCTCATTATTTGTGAAGATAAGGTCAAGTGTGTTTTCTAGTCTTGTTGGCTCCACTATCTGCTGGCTTAAGGTGTATTTTTCGCAGAGACTTAGTAGCTCATGTGTGTGTGACTTTTCATCTGCGCTACCTCCGGGGATTGTTTCAGCTATAACATTATTTGCTACATTCTTCAATTTTGTATGCCTTAGGTTGAAATCACCAAGCAGTAAGATGTTTGGGGATGGAGCTGGAAGGTTTTATAGACAGTAATCAATTTTCAGTAGCTGTTTCTTGAACTGTTGTGAGGTTGCATCTTGTAGCTTATATACAACCACAATGACTAGGTTTTGGTTCTCCATACATAGCTTTAAGAAGTACAATGAGGCACTTAGAGAAGGGAGAGAGTGAACTTAGTAGGGACCAGTGAAGAGGCTGACCCGGGAGCTGTGACTCGACTTCAGCAAGCACAATGGGTGAGTACACACACACACACACACACACACACACACATGACTCAAACCCAAAACTAACGCTCACACAAGCACGCGCACACACACAGCAACAAGGGGCCACAGTTGGAAGTTGAAGACTCAGATGAATCACAGAGATGTTAGGAAGTATTTCTTCAGTCACAGAGTAGTCAGGAAGTGGAATAGTTTGGGAAGCGATGTAGTGGAGGCAGGATCTATTCATAGGTTTAAGGAGAGGTATGATAAAGTTCATAGTGAAGAGGCGGGGCCAGGAGTTATGAATCGACCCCTGCAACCACAACTAGGTGAGTACACACCCACACACATATGTACGCACACAAGCCAATTGACACCTCACGGTGAATAGACAGAACTTACCCACTAATTTCCTTACACTTCCCTTCAATCTTCCTTCTCTCTCTCTTTCTCTCTCTCTCTCTCTCTCTCTCTCTCTCTCTCTCTCTCTCTCTCTCTCTCTCTCTTCCTCTCCCTCCCTCCCCCATTCCTCTCTCCTTTTCTTTCTCCCTCCCTCTTCTGCATGTCTCTCCATCTGTTCCCCTTCCATCTCTCTGTCCCCATCTCTCTCCCTTTACAACTCCCCCACCCTCACACACATACACACAATTACAACACCTAACCCATAAAAAAAAATGGTGGCTCAGAACGGAAGTCGAAGGCTCAGGGGATCAGAGGAAACTGGTTCTGATGAGGAAGAATGGATGGAAGAGCAATGTAATAGGATGGAACAAAAGTGGGAGGACAAACTACGTAAGTTTTCTTCAAAAATAGAGAAGAGGATGGAGGCAGAGTTTTCCGAGAAAATAGAGAAGAGGATGGAAGTGGAGAAGAAGTGGGAGTCACAAGCCGAAGCTGCAGAAGCCCGGATAAAGGCTCTAGAATATGAGGTAAACAGGCTGAAGTGAGTTACAGGGCTATTGCCCAGAGGAGACATAGCATCTGATGCAGGTACACCCCTAATGAATGAAGAGCACAACGAAGGAGACATGACTTACACTACGCCCCAATCAGTCCATCAAGCAGGGCCAAGGAATGATGGGGAAATGCAGTTGGGAACAGGGACAGAAGTAAGGGAGGGGAAAAGGAGGAGGAGAGAGGAAGAGGTCACATGCAGAGGTACGACCATGTCCCAAGAGCTTCAGGAAAAATTAAGGGAGACAATGGCCATTTACAAATGGGACCCAGAGACAGTGGGAAAGGCAATGGGAGGAGGAAAGAGAGAAGTCAGTGCTTATTCGTGGGCTTCAGGATAGCGAGGAGAGGACACAATGAAAGATGGAAAGAACAAAAACAGGTGATTAAAAATATCTAAGAAATAGTTGAGGAGGAGATGACTGAGAAAATAAATTGTCAGAGAATAGGGAAGTAGTTGAAGGGAAGACAGAAACGGTGCAAAACAGGATCCTGCAAGAGAAACAGCGGTAGAACTAATCGTTAATATTCAAGAGGGTGTTCCTAGATGAGACAGAACAAGATGAGAATGACAACAGCTGAGAGGACACAGACGCAAAAGGGGCTAGGAAGAGAGACAAAGACGGAATCAGCAGAGGACAAAGAGCAGGGCAGATGATAAATCTCAAGCACACACTGAACCATCCCAAGAACCCCACAGCCAAACACACTATCCCAACACAAACCACAATCCACACTTACAGTACCCACCCCACGCATTACACTTGGAGAGGAAACTGAAGGTATGGTACACCAATGCTGATGGAATAACGAATAAGTGGCAAGAGGGCCATGAAAGAGTCAAAGAGGCATCACCGGACGTCATAGCTCTCACAGAAACCAAGCTCACAGGAATGATAACATGCCATCTTTCTAAAGCAATATCAAATCCTGAGGAAAGAGAGGGAATAGAGAGGGTGGAGGAGTGGTACTGCCTATAAAAAACCAATGAGATTTTGATGAGCTGGAGAGAAGAGGCAGAGAAGAGACTGCATAATAGTAACACTTTAATCTTGAGGTCCCAAGGTGGTAATTGCAATGATGTATAAAACACCACAGAACAGCAGGGAGCCAAGGCAAGAGTATGATGAGAGTAATAGAACGATGGTCGACACACTGACTGAAGTGACCAGAAGGGCTCATCTCATGCAAGCAGGACTAAGCTGCTGATTATGGGTGACTTCAACCACAAGAAAATCAACTGGGAGAACATGGAGCAGCATGGGGGCCCAGAAACGTGAAGGGCTAACATAATGGAGGTGGTACTCGAAAAGCTCCTGTACCAACAGGTAAACGACACTTCCAGAGAGAGAATAGAGGATGAACCAATAAGACTGGACTTAGTATTTACCTTGAGTAGTGCAAATATTGAGGACATCACATATGAAAGACCCCTCGGGGTCAGTGATCATGTGGTTTTAAGCTTCGAATGTATAGTAGAACCTGGAGAATAGAATATGTACAGAAGACAAAGGACCCAGGACAATAAATAGATTAGTCTAAGCGCCAGAAACTAATATGAACAGATAAGGAAGGAGGCCCAGCAGCAGTACGAAAACGACATAGCATCGAAAGCCAAGTCTGACTCGAAGCTGTTGTACAGCCATATCAGGAGGAAAACAACAGTCAAGGATCAGGTAATCAGGCTGAGGAAGGAGTGGAGATCACACGAAACGACCAAGAAGTATCTGAAGAGCTCAATATGAGATTTAAGGAAGTACTCTCAATACATACAGAAAGGACTCCAGAGAGCCGGAATGGTGGGTTACATCAAAAAGTGCTGGACACAATACACAGAACCGGGGAAGAGGCGAAGAGGCTGCTAAGTGAACTAGGTACCTCAAAGGTTTAGGGTCTGGACATCTCTCTGTGAGCCCTTGAGAAAGGGAGCAGAGGCGCTGAGTGTCATTTACAACAATCTTGAACACAACTAACGAAACGGCGACTACTGGAGGTGTGGAAGACAGCAAATGTAGTCCCAATTTTTAAGAAAGAAGACAGACACAAGGCATTAAACTACAGACCAGACTGGCATGCATAGTATGCAGAGCCATTGAGAAGATTATCAGGAGAAGAATGGTGGAGCACCTAGAAAGGAATGAGCTTTTATACGACAGCCAGGGCAGTTTCAGGAAGGGAAATCCTGTGTCACATACCTACTGGAGTTTAACGACAAGGTAATGGAAGCGAGTCGAGAGAGTGGAGGATGGGTAGATTTTCTTGAACGGTAAGAAGGCTATCGACACAGTTCCAGACAAGAGATTAGTGCAAAAGCTGGAGGATCAGGGAAGTATAACAGGAAAGGCACTGCAGTGGATCAGAGAATACCTGACAATACGGCAACAACGAGTCATAGTATTTGACGAAGTGTCAGAATAATGAGTGCGGTTCCACTGGCGTCAGTCCTAGAACAGGTTCTGTTTCTGGTGAATGACATGATGGAAGGGATAAAGTCACAAGTGTCCCTGTTTTTAGACGTTGTGAAGCTAATGATGATAATTAACTTATACGAGAATCAGACATGACTTCAAAGGGTTCTGGACAGGTTGTAACCTGGTCCAGCATCTGGCTCCTGGAGTTTAACCCCATCAAATACAAAGTCATGAAAATTGGGGAAAGGCAAAGAATACCACAGAGTACAGAGTACGGGGGGCAAAGACTGCAAAATTCACTCGAAGAGTCTTGGGAATAAATCCATGCTACAAATCACATAACATTATCTAAAACACCTAATATATAAGAGAACAAAACTGCTTGTAAACAGATACAGAGAACATACCGGCAAATAATTCTGTCAACCAATCAGCATCGTCTTTACAAGCTGCGTTAACTCATTCATGAAAGTACAGACTTTCCTCCCCTGTTTACTACGTCTGAGTTTCCATATATTACTTTTCCCCAACAGAGTCAGGGAACTTTTTTCTCCAACTGTACATTTATGTGCTTATTAGATCTGTGTGCCCTCTAGATCTGCACTAAGCTTATGTGAAACTTACTTTCGTACTTTCTTATTGTACTTTCTTGCTTAGTTTCTTAAAAGCTAGTCTATTCTTAGAGAATAGACTGAATTTATTTTTGCCTGAGTAGGTCCCAATTTGCTTTGAGAAAAATTGGAAAAAATTAAGATGCAGTAGTTTCTAGGTGACGCATCTGATTACCTACAACTCTTCCTTGATGATAACTTGATATTGCAACTTCAAGCTTAATGTTTTGGTGCATTTTAGGAAATTAGTGCCTTTGCTAAGTTTGAAAGGTCTTAATTAGATTTGGGTTGTGTATTGCATAAAAGTTTTGTTGTAGAAACCGAGATATTTCTTTCCCCATATCTAATGAATTACTCTTCTGTTTCCCTTTAGATTTACAACGCCGATATTTAATTTCAGTGCTATGTTATACCGCACTCTGCACTACTCTAATCGAGTGCATTGAAGCTAAAGGAACTAAAGTAATGGAACACGGGAATACCTTTTTCAGAGCACGCAACTACTAAACACAAATCCAGTTTAATATTGTTTAATGGTAAGGCAAAGTTCACATTTTTACAATTAAATTGGTCAGACCTTTACAACAAGTTTAATCTCTCTCAACTTTTCTTTTTTTTCCTTTCTATTGTACTCCTTTCATGACTTGCTTTTTTTTCTTCCCTTTTCATGCCTCGTTCTTTACCTTCCGTCTTCCACATTTCCGGTCGTACACTTTCTCTTTCTCATCACTGAATTAGGAAACATCTTTCTGAACGTTATATTAACAGACTGAGGGTTATGGAAGGTATTCGAGTTATTCCAGGATGCTGGAAATGGCTTCAGCAACTTTGGTCATAGGTCAGTTGAACGTGCATATTGTTCCAAGAATCTGTTACTCGTTACCGTACACAAGAGTCGGAAAGTTGATGCCGATTGGAAGAAGCGTTCTGGAGAAATGTGCGAAATAGAACTGAAAATTGGGAGGAAGAGAAAATATGGAAATAAATATAAAAAAAAAGGCAGGAAACTTGTTAAAGATTATCCTTCTTCCATATCAAAGAATTATAACACTGAATATTTTCGAAAAGATGTGAAAATGAGTGCTTTTTATAGATTTATGTAACTCAACCGGAACTAAGTCGTCCTAACCTAACGTTACCAAACCAAATTAAAAAAAAAAAAAATTATAGGTGGTGGTCGTTAATAATATTAAAGGCGAGTTTTTACTAAAAAAATTTTTTATGGTACTGTAGTAAGCATTGGTTGCTTCAGGTTTAGACGGCCTACTGGAGGCTTAATGAAAATCTCCCCAAATGTTCTCTCCCCACTCATTCTTCCTCACCTCTCTTGTTTCAGTACCATCTATCCTCACCTCTCTTGTTTCAGTACCATCTATCCAACCATCACTTCTTCCTATTTAACCCTTCCACCCAACCTTGCTTCTTTTTCATTCTTCCACCTATCCTTGCACATATTTTGCCTTCCACCCAACCTCTCCCTATTTTATTCCCACTTCTTACCCGGAGAATACCACATGTGTTTCCTAGGATAAGCTGAAATTATATCAACAAATTGAAAATAAATCTGCTTTGACTGTTTGCCTTGTTATTAACGTTGATCCATTACAATGTCAAAATGGCAGACGCAATTTGACTAGAGATTAAAGGTAAGAGCGGGATTCCAAACTAATAAAGACGATTCATGACTCGTATTACCAACAGGTTTCACCTCTTTTACTGTTGATATTTGTACAAGTTGGAAAAATATGACCCGTGTTTCAATAGTTTTTATATCGAACTTTTAAATAGTAGGGCATCCCACAAACATTGTATACCTGGAGTATACGTGGAGAGGCTGTCGGGGGTCATCGACCCCGCGGCCCGTTCTGTTATCAAGCCTCATGAGTGTTAAAGTATAACATCTGAAAGATAAATACGACCATCACTAGTACACCACCAGTTAATATAAATTAATGGTTTACAAATTTCTTTCGATCGCGTACCCTTGACGCTTTGTATCAACCTCTTACCCCTTTTTCCATATGTGAAAAAATTATCTACACATTATATACTCCCAAATGTTATTAGCATACAAGGTGCCCACAAAACACTCCCTGATTTCAAATAGGTATAACACCTAACTTTATTGCGATAATCGTTCACAGTTAGTAGCTTTAGATGCAGGATTTCATTCAGTTTCATGTGGTATAGGGTAGCATTAAAGGCATTCAATGTGCGCCCCTCTGGTTGCTCGGCAAACATCGATGTGTTACTCCAGTTCGGTCCAGACGCTCTGCAGCATATCTGGTGTTATGAGAACCGCTTCAGTGATCGAAATTTTCAGCTCCTCCAGGGTTGTAGGTAGTGATGGTACGTAAACTGTGCTCTTCACGTACCTGCAAGTGCTTGTTATAATAAGGTTAGGTAAGTTTTTTAAGGCTCTTTTGGTACAAAATTATTAATTTTTATATTAGCATAAACGAACAGACTGTTTCAGGTTATGGACTAGAACTCTTCTCCAGGCTGAGGGACTGGCAACCTCAAAACTGCGACTTCAACGGTGATGGACTGTTTACGTCGTCTTCACATCTTTACTGCTCCTCCCTACTTTCTGTACTCGACTGAAGAAGCCTACTGTGTAGGCGAAACGTTTCGGAATAAAGTTGCCTAATTGTTGCCCATGTGTCTTACCTGTCTCTTATGAGAAAAATACTGCATATGCCGTACTTTTCTCAAGGGTGATTACCTCATTCTCCATTTACATAACGTATCTTAGTGTACACCTGAGTTCGGAGCAGTTGTTCGCGCTTTCTAAAGTAATCTCATGTGGATGAGTTAGGAATTCACATGTTCATTTTTTTGCGCAGGTGTGTACTTGAGTCGTGTACCTATATTTCTATAAGTGTGTTCACAATCAAAGATCTGTTCACATACGTAGGTATGTAAAAACGTCGTGGTAGTGTGGATTCTGTAGAATATGACTCACGAAATCGTGGTGACACGATTGCAAATAAACCATATTAAGGGCGGGGATAGTCATAAAACTCCAGGCCAACTCTCTGATCGCGGGTTCTATCCCCACCCGTGGCATGTTTTATTTCTGAAGTGATACACCGTTATGTGATGCATATTTGTCGTGTATTTACGTACTTATGGTTATAAATCGTGTACATACATTACGATACGTGCAAGTGAAGAATAGGTGTTATCAATACCGGCCATAAGCCAGTATTACAGTGATAACCAGGTGATATCAATACCGGATTCATACCCTTATAGCAGTGATAACCGTGTGATATCTGTACTAACTTTGTCAGTATAGCAGTAATAACCAGGTGATATTAGTACCAGGTTCACACCAGTATAACAGTGATAACCAAGTGATATCAGTACCAGCAACACGCCAGTGTAGCAGAGATGACCAGGTGATATTAATATCAGCCTCACGAAAGTATAGCAGCGACGAGACTTGCACTGCATGTGTGGAGCCAGCTGTGACGACCAGCTGGCATAAGTAACAGGTAAGAGAGAGGAAAAAGAACACTAATGATGCCTCTGAAAATTCATTCAGTATTTGAGAATAAATCGCGCGTGAAGATCTGACATGTATCTTATTTGAGTTGAAATATTCCTACGTCCAGCGCCCGTCAGCTGAATCTACCAACAACAAGAAAGTTGAAAAATGAAATAACTCTATGTATAACTTGTCAAAATATACAATCTCAGAGTTGTTTACTGGAAACCTCAACCGAGTAGAAATAAGTGTAATTCAATATACAGCGTATTTTAAAATGAGAAACCCAATTTCAAAGCTGTAATGCTTGGAAATTGGATCTATTTCTTTGAAACACCCTAATTGTCTATTTCGATGCTTCACAAAGAGTTTCTGGCCTCTAAAACCACTGTCATTTACCCTGACGTAGGTAACGAGAGAAACATAAGCAATAATTATGTGTATATACACAAATAACCCGCACATAGAATGAGGAGCTTACGACGACGTTCCGGTTCGACTTGGACCATTTACAAAGTCACACTAACGAGAAGTGGAGCAGGACGGCTATATATAGGCAGGAACAAGTAGTGGTGGTAGTAGTAGTGGTGGTAGTAGTAGTGGTAGTAGTAGTGGTAGTAGTAGTAGTGGTAGTAGTAGTGGTAGTAGTAGTAGTGGTAGTAGTAGTGGTAGTAGTAGTAGTGGTAGTAGTAGTGGTAGTAGTAGTAGTAGTAGTAGTAGTAGTAGTAGTGGTAGTAGTGGTAGTAGTAGTGGTAGTAGTAGTGGTAGTAGTAGTAGTAGTAGTAGTGGTAGTAGTAGTGGTAGTAGTAGTAGTGGTGGTAGTAGTAGTGGTAGTAGTAGTGGTAGTAGTAGTGGTAGTAGTAGTAGTAGTAGTAGTAGTGGTAGTAGTAGTGGTAGTAGTAGTAGTGGTAGTAGTAGTAGTGGTAGTGGTAGTAGTAGTAGTGGTAGTAGTAGGTAGTAGTAGAGCGGAGATGCAAGTGAAGTAGTAGGTGGGGAAGTAAGGAGGAGGAGCCAGTCAAATACAAAGAAAGGGGAGCACTGCAAGGGACTAGGTGCTAGGTGCACTGCAAGGGAGCTAGGTGCCCACAGAGGGAGAGCAAGAACACAGAGGTGGGGGGAAAATATGAAATAAATAATGAAGGAACAGAAACACGAGACAGAAGAAAGACAACCCAGAGGAGAAAAAGGAAAGGAAAGGGGAAGAGGGAGAAGAAGAAAAAAGGAGGAATCAGGTTAAGTCACGGGTGTTCTGAAGTTTGGAGCATTTTACAATGTAGTGGGAGAGGAAGGCATCTACAGAGACGAAGCCAGGACTAAGATTCATACAAGGAAAGTTGTGTATTAGGGAGGATTCAACAAGACGGCGACTGTTAAAGTTGGAAGTAGGGAAGACAGTTTTAGCAGAAGACCAGTCAATAGGATGGCTGTGATCTCTGACGTGACAGAAAAGAGCATTGTTAGTGTCGGCAAGCCTAACACTATTTTTGTGCTCCCTAAGTCTGTCAGAAAGAGATCGACCAGTTTCTCCAAAGTATTGAAGAGGACAGGAGGAGCAAGAAATAGAGTAGACACCAGGAACATCTGTAGAGGGAGGAGAGGTATGAACGAGATTAGTGCGAAAAGTGTTAGTCTGGCGGAAAGTAAGCTTGATGTCTAAGGGACGGAGATAATTGTTGAGATTAGAAAGACCGGAAATGTAG
The DNA here is from genome assembly GCF_038502225.1 of Cherax quadricarinatus. Lineage (NCBI taxonomy): Eukaryota > Metazoa > Arthropoda > Malacostraca > Decapoda > Parastacidae > Cherax > Cherax quadricarinatus. Next base: position 28,010,107 of record NC_091349.1, read on the forward strand.
GGAAGGCAGAGTACAGAAGAGTTCGCAGGAGTAGAGAGTTTGGGAAAGAAATTACGTTTAGCTCGTGAGAAGGCAGAGTCTATGAAATGGGAAGGGTAGCCAAGACGAGAAAACGAATTATAAAGAGTGGAAATTTCTGCTGGAAGGAACTTAGGATCACAGATGCGGAGGGCACGCGGAAAGAGAGAGATATGAACACTTTTCTTGACAGGGGAAGCATGATAGGAAAAGTAGTGAATGTACATGCCACTGCCCATAGGTTTGCGGTAAACGGAAAAGGAAAAACCTGTATCTTAGCGGTGGACATGGACATCAAAGAAAGGAAGCAAGGAATTAGATTCCCATTCAGCTTTAAACTTAATGGAAGGGGCAAGATTATTAAGGGCTTCAACAAAAGGTTGAAAGAGACTGGAGTCATGAGGCCACAGAGCAAAGATGTCATCATCATAGCGGAGCCAGAGTGAAGGTTGCACATCGATGGTAGGAAGAACAGTCTCGAAGTATTCCATGTAAAGATTAGCAAGGACAGGAGAGAGAGGAGGGCCCATAGCGACACCGAAGGTTTGAGAATAATATTTCCCTTGGAACGAAAAAGAATTAGAGTCCACACAGAGGCGGATAAAATCAAGAAAGACATCAATAGGTATAGGGAGATGTAGAAACCCTTCATGGACCTAATCTCTAAGGAAATCAAGGACATCATCAAGAGGGACATTGGTGAAGAGGGACTCATCATCAAGACTAAGCATCTTACAGGTCGGGAGAGAGCGAACCCGTTCAATGAAGTCTTGAGAGTGACGGAGGTGGGCAGGAGAAAAAGTACCAAGGGAGTGAGGGTTTTGGCCAACCAAGAAGCAAGAGAATAAAGAGACAGAACTTCTACTACTACTACTACTACTACTACTACCACCACCACCACCACCACCACTACCTCTTCCTGCCTATATATACCCTTCCTGCTCCACTTCTCGTTAGTGTGACTTTGTAAATGGTCCAAGTCGGACCGAAACGTCGTCGTAAGCTCCTCTCTTTTATGTGCGGGTTATTTGTGTATCGTTCCAGTCACGGTATTATGCCTTTTTTTTTATTATTGGGACCTAAACATACTAGCCAGTCAAAGTTTGAGGAACGTTCAAGAAAGCGAGTTTTATGAGAGGGAATTTAACATAATGTTTTAAATTATGGTCTTCAGATGTAATGGGTAAATAAAATAGTATTAAAATTATATAATCTAGGATAATCAAATAATCAAATAACGGTATTTATTTCTGAGTAGAATATATAAGTCTATGTATTTCACTGAATCTAAATTGATTATAAGTGCCACAAGATGTCTTACTGTGACTCCATGTCGAGCTGTGGCTCAACCCCTGCAACCACAACCAGGCGAGTACAACCTAATATTTAGAGATAATTTCCCTTCAGAAAAACACCTCTTATTGAAAATATAAACCCGTCAGGGAAGATGCACTTTACACTTATTGCACGAAATTCAGAAATTCCGATGCATCTGCCATTGTAAATCGATTTTCTTAACATGTTTAATCAGAGATTAATGCTAAACCCGTAAGGGACATATAGCGCCTGTGGTACGGGAGGCACTGAAATTTGAGCAAGGTGAAAATAAGTCCAGTTCCTCGCATCAAGAGCCCCTCATCAGCATCAAGATAAAAACGATTGAATAAGGCGAAATAATAGTATAATATTTTGTGGTTGAAAGTGATAAAATGGCCGATCAGAGGAGACTTTCTCCAATAATTACACTAAAATATTAATTTTCCTATGTAGTACTTTGCATAGGTCACCCAGACATGAAAACTGTCCTGGTAATGTTACTCAGGATTCACTGTACAAGCGTTGAAATTGAGAACGATCGAATGAGGCGTTCTCGAGAAATAAACGAAAATTTTTATAAAAAATTAAAATTTTGCAGAAAGAGAGAAAAATAGAAAAGTCTTCCATCGTTCAACATAAGAACATAAGAAAGAAGGAACACTGCAACAGGCCTACTGACCCATGCGGAGCAGGTCCATGTTTCCCCCCGGATTAGCCCAATGACTCCCCCGGATTAGCCCAATGACCCACCCAGTCTGGTCATCTCCACTCAAGGAAGGAGCACGGCACCAAACCCAGCAGCACAAGCTAGTCAGGTCCAACTCACACCCACTCATGTATTTATCTAACCAATTTTTAAAACTACAAAATGTTTTAGCCTGAATAACTGTACTCGGGAGTTTGTTCCACACATCCACAACTCTATTACCAAACCAGTGCTTTCCTATATCCTTCCTGAATCTGAATTTTTCCAACTTGAAAACCTTGCTGCGAGTCCTGTCTTGGCTGGAAATTTTCAGCACTCTATTTACATCCCCTTTATTTATTCCTGTTGTCCATTTATACACCTCAATCATATCCCCCCTAATTCTACGCCTTTCTAGAGAGTGCAGATTCAGGGCCCTCAGTCTATCCTCATAGGGAAGATTTCTGATACATGGGATCATCTTTGTCATCCTCCTCTGTACGTTTTCCAGAGCATTTATATCCATTCTGTAATACGGTGACCAGAACTGAGCAGCATAGTCTAAATGAGGCCTAACCAAGGATATATAGAGTTGAAGAACAACCTGAGGACTTCTATTATTTATACTTCTTGATATGAAGCCAAGAATTCTGTTAGCTTTATTGCGAACACTAATGCACTGTTGTCTTGGTTTTAGATTACTGCTAACCAGAACTCCTAAATCTGCATTAGAATGAATTTGTGGCATGCAAAGAGTACGTAACCTTTATTCGGCGCATGGACACACCCTCATTTACAGGCTATCTCCCCCAACCAGCGAACCAGGTTGCTAAGAGTTGATGATGGGGCCCCATCGTTCAACTAGTGACCAGGTTCTAGCCAATAAGAAGGTGGGATTGACAATCGCAGAGGTTATGTGGATACCGCTCTCCTGTCTGCCCTTGTCATTCCCACTCTAGAGCTGGTTGAAGCACGGTCTGCTATCTTGTGGCTTCTATTTCTGCCTTGCTTACCGTGGAGTGCACTATATTTATCACTGTACATAGTGTACATATTGCTGTTATAATTGGTGAAGGATAATATAAGTCTAAACTTTTTCTACTGTGTTTATTTGCTCCCATTACACCTGGGATAACAGGCCATTTGAAATCCTAGGTTGTAATATGGGTAGCCTGTCCGAGAGCTGGACTTAGAGAAACGGTTGAGCTTAGGGTGAAGCTTGTAGCAGGAACATTGTGTAGCTTGCTGTTTCGCTTCGCTTTACAAATTTTGCGTGTCAGTTGCTTATGATCAGCCTTGCTATTGTGTGATCGTTCAACAGCTCGCTACTAGCTTGTTCAGTGTGCTCGCTTCGCTACGGTCAATCTTGTGTGCAGTCGGCTTTGCTTGTATGCGTATTCTGCAATCGTACTGTGCATAGCTAAGCGTGTTCTGCAAATTAACGTGTTACGTTGGGGTATTCGTACTGTGCATAGCGAATAACTTATGCCACCTAGACGAGTCAGACGCCTGGTGTCGGCATATACTTTGCATAACCTACCTAAATTGTCCCTACAGCGTTGTTGGCAAATTGCTCGTTCCATTGGCATTCCCTATAAACGCACTCTTACAGCTGCGCAACTGCGTTCACTTATTGCTGACATACTTATTGAAGAAGAGATGGCACATCAAACTCCTCCCTCTACGGGAGCTAGGGAAAAAACTACTATGTTCTCGCAGGAGGAAGATGATACACCTACGGAGCAAAATGGTCAGTATAGTGCAGCTGGGTTGTCTCAGGGTGAATCAGCGTCGTTGGCACTTGAGCTGGCAAAAATCAATCTTGAGCAAACTAGGGAACAGAGAGCATTCGCAAGGGAAGAATTTGATAGGGAAAGAGAAAGGAGGCAGTTTTCGCATTCTGTAAACGATTTCAGTTTACAAAAAGCAGTACAGCTTGTTCCCCGCTTCAATGAGGCCGAACCAGAGCAATTTTTCGAAAGCTTCGAAAATCAGGCTCGAGCCTTGAGGTGGCCGGAACAGCACTGGGCAGCGTTGGTTCATACAGCATTATTGGGTAAGGCACAGGAATTTACGTCGGTATTAACTGACGCTGAATTCTCTGATTATCAAGTAGTGAAGACCACAGTGTTGGGAGCATATACATGTATCCCAGCTAAATATCGTAAGACCTTCAAATTGAACAGGCGGCAGCTTGGTCAATCCCTGGTGGACTTTGTGAGACAGCAAACCAAAGCTTTTACCAGCTGGTATAAAGCGAGTGGTGTCTCTAACTTTGAGGAGCTGGTGCAGCTTATTCTGATTGATAACCTGCTGGAGTCTGTGGGACCAGAGGTTCGTGTCTTTCTGCAGGATCGTGACTTAACCACTGCATTGGAGGCGGCCAGGTTGGCTGATACCTTCGAAACGAACCGCTCCTTGTCCGAGCGGTCCCGTCTCTCTTTTCAACAGTCTGGCGTGAGCAGAGATCGACAACATTGGAGAATGAAGTGCCAGCCGGAGGGAGAGCGTCTACGTCATCCAACCAAGTCACCTGGTGAGCCACGCTTCTCAACATATGGTCCCCCTGCGGAGAGGCAAACTACTTATGGAGCATCTCGACAACAATATCCAGAGAGGCACCAGCCAGAACGACACCACTTGCAACGTCATCAGGGAGTAAAGGGCAAGCCTGTCGTCTGCTTCAGGTGTAATAAAGTAGGTCACATCAGTTCCAACTGCCCCCAAAAACCTCAACCCATCGGGAAAATCTCTAATATCCCTAGTAACATGTCCCCTAGAGAAGTAGAAAAAGGTATGGCCCCTTATTATTGCGAAAGTCTTATTTCCCTTCAGGAAAACTCAGAACCAACTAAAGTAAATACCTTTAGAGATACTGGAGCATATTGCTCACTTGTCAGAGAAGGAATATTACCCCTTTCAGAGAATACTTCCTTGAATTCCTCAGTTTTATTGGAAGCCTATGGAGGAGCTATATATTCAGTTCCTTTGCATAAAATTTATGTACAGTGCAAATATTACACTGGGTACTTGACTGTAGGTATCTCAAAAGGATTTCCCATGAAAAATGCCATGTTATTACTGGGTAATAACATTACTACTGTTACTTCGTGTCCTGAACCTATAATGATTAATGCTTCTCCAGTGTTGGCCATAACTCGGGCAACATCCCAAGGGTTGTCTGGGGAGAATGTTGACCTATCCTTGGACGACTCCGATCTCGGAATAGCCACGTTGTTTTATGAGACACACCGGCCGGAGTCTCGTAAATCAAGTGAACAGACCCCGATCAAGCCTTCCTATTCCCAGGTTGCAGGATTGCCAGATGTCTCTGTTTCCATGCCCGAGGGACTGTCCTTCCGGGAGGAACAACGAAAGGACCCTTCTTTAAAATTCGCTTTTGAGGCAGCCATGGGTAAATCCTCTTTGGGTCATCCAGTCAAGTATGAAGTTAAAAATGATTATTTGGTATGCACTGAGACTGGTAAGGAGATAGAGGGCCGGCAATTATACGACAGGTTAGTGGTTCCAACCAAGTATAGACCTCAGATATTAAATATAGCTCATAATACGTCATCAGGAGGTCACTTAGGAATTACAAAAACCTTGTATAGAATCACAAAAGAATTTTATTGGCCAAAATTAAAGAAAGATGTGAAGAATCATATTAGGTGTTGCCGAGAATGTCAGCAAGTTGGAAAACCTGGACATTCCATTAAACCTGCACCTCTCCAACCCATACCTGCTGATGGAGAACCTTTTGCAGATTTAATTATAGATTGTGTAGGTCCACTACCTAAGTCAAAGTCTGGAAATCAGTATTTATTTACAATTATGGATAAAGTAACCAGATATCCTGAAGCGATCCCAATGCGTAGTATCAATACTAAAGCTATTCTCAAAGCTTTAACAAAATTCATTTCTTGTTTTGGCATTCCTAAAACTATACAAAGTGATCAAGGTACTAACTTCACTGCCAAAGCATTTAGGGAAGTATTAACTAGGTTAGGGATAATTCACAACTTATCCACTGCCTATCACCCTCAGTCCCAAGGCGCCTTGGAAAGATTCCACCAAACATTAAAAACAATGATGAGAAGTTTTTGCATGCACTTTCCGACAGATTGGGATGAATCTCTACCGTTGTTGCTGTTCTCAGTACGAGAGACGGTGCAAGAGTCTACAGGGTATAGTCCGTTTGAGCTGATCTTTGGGCACAATGTACGAGGTCCTCTTCGGGTGCTCAAAGAAGGATGGATGGGAGAAGACGTAAGCTCAGCACTCTACAACCCGTCTTCAAGGTTGCAGGTGGCACGTGAGTTAGCCACGGCTAACCTAAAGATAGCTCAAAGTAAGATGAAACAGAGGTATGACAAAAGTGCACAATTCCGCTCCTTCCATCCAGGAGACAAGGTGTTGGTGCAGGAACCTATACCTGGCCACACCTTGAAAGCTAGATTTACGGGACCTATGCAGATAGTAAGTAGATTATCTGATTTAAATTATGTGGTAGCTCCCATTGATAAGACCTCAAAAACAAAAACTTACCACATTAATCAAATCAAGGCCTTTCATACACCAGATAAAGTCCCAGTAATGACTCTGTCCTCTACCTCTGAGGACGACTCTGACTCTTTGCACTCTATCTCTGAAATTAATACTAAACTTTCAAATTCTGTCCTCCTCAAGGATCCTAGCCCGTTAATGGATGGATTATCTGAAATACAAGCAACCAATTTAACTGAGCTTCTACAGTCATATCCTAATATTTTTTCGGATGTGCCGAAAAAATGTACGTTAGGTTACCATGATGTAGATGTGGGAAAATCTAAACCAATTAAACTCTCCCCCTACAGAGCTAATCCTGAAAAGCAAAGGCTACTTCAGCAGGAAGTAGACTTCTTGTTAGAACATGGTTTAGTGGAGGAGTCATCTAGTCCATGGGCTTCACCGTGCATCCTAGTAAAAAAGGCTGATGGAGGGTTTCGTATGTGCACAGACTACCGTAAAGTGAACGAGGTCACAATTACAGATGCTTACCCTCTTCCTCGTCTGGATGACGTAATTGACTTTGTGGGTAAGGCTACTTTTGTGTCCAAATTAGATCTCCTTAAAGGTTACTATCAGGTACCTTTGACAGATAAGGCGAAGGAAATCTCTGCCTTCGTAATTCCAGGAGGTCATTATCAGTATACAGTTACCCCCTTCGGAATGAAAAATTCCCCCTCTTCATTCCAGAAACTCATCCATCAGGCTATTAAAGGACTTGAAGGCACGGCAGCATACCTAGATGATATTGTTGTGGTGTCTGATACTTGGGATCAACACCTACTTAGACTTAAAGCTCTGTTTGAGACCTTTAAGAATTCCCAATTAACAGTTAATTTATCTAAATCTTCCTTTGGCCAGGCCACTATCACTTTTCTAGGCCATGAAGTAGGTAGTGGTAATGTTGCACCTAAACTTGCTAAAGTTCTTTCGATTAAAGATTATCCAGTTCCTCATGATAGGAAATCTCTTCAACGTTTCCTAGGCATGATAGGATTTTACAGAAGATTCTGTAAGAATTTCTCAGATATTGTAGCCCCTCTTACCTCTCTTACCAGTCATAAAGTTCCCTTTAATTGGACGTCAGATTGTAACACTGCTTTTAATAAAGCAAAAAGATTATTGTGCTCTGCACCCATTCTCCTGTCTCCAGACTTCTCCAAACCTTTTTCATTACAGGTTGATGCTTGTGAGTCTGGGGTTGGGGCGGTACTATTACAAATCGGGAACAAGGAGCTGCAGCCAATCGCATACTTTTCAGCCAAGTTCCAGCCACATCAGAGAGCTTACTCTACCATTGAAAAAGAAGCCCTCGCGCTGGTAATGGCTTTGGAGCATTTCGATGTTTATGTGGGCCAGACATCGCAGGTGGTCACAGTCTACAGTGATCACAACCCGTTAGTCTATCTCCAAGCCATGAAGAATCACAACACAAGGCTTATGCGTTGGACGCTCAGGCTGCAGCCCTACAATATAAAAATTAAATATATTGCCGGCAAAGAAAATGTGTTGGCAGACTCTTTGTCAAGAGTCTAGTTTAATATTTTATTTAGGTTAGGATGTATTTGTGGTAACCCCCCTTTCAAGCTCTTTTTTTTTATCCCCTGATGTGGGGGTTTTTTTTTAGTGAGGGGATACGGGCTACCGTCCGCTTGTATCTTGGACCTATGTTGGCCTATCTGACTGCTGTCTCACTCTGAGTTTAGGGTTTGGCTTTTGGTCACTAGGAAAGCTGAGCTCTATCTAAGAGTTGGATGGTGGAGAGGATAGGCGGTCCCATTATTTTGTGCCATGGCGGCACGGTTACCACTGGGAGGTGGCAGCCTAATCCTGAGCCTTCTCGGGGGTGGGGGTGTGGCATGCAAAGAGTACGTAACCTTTATTCGGCGCATGGACACACCCTCATTTACAGGCTATCTCCCCCAACCAGCGAACCAGGTTGCTAAGAGTTGATGATGGGGCCCCATCGTTCAACTAGTGACCAGGTTCTAGCCAATAAGAAGGTGGGATTGACAATCGCAGAGGTTATGTGGATACCGCTCTCCTGTCTGCCCTTGTCATTCCCACTCTAGAGCTGGTTGAAGCACGGTCTGCTATCTTGTGGCTTCTATTTCTGCCTTGCTTACCGTGGAGTGCACTATATTTATCACTGTACATAGTGTACATATTGCTGTTATAATTGGTGAAGGATAATATAAGTCTAAACTTTTTCTACTGTGTTTATTTGCTCCCATTACACCTGGGATAACAGGCCATTTGAAATCCTAGGTTGTAATAGAATTATTATTATTATTATTATAATCAAAAAGAAGCGCTAAGCCACAAGGACTATACAGCGCTGCAGGGCAGGAAGGAAGCGAGGGCATCAGGTGGCAAAAGGGAGATGGATGAGCAACAGGTTACGGATAACAGCGGGGCAGTGGATGGTGAAAGGGTAAAGGGCAGCAAGAGACTGAACCAGAAAGGGCTGAGGGGAGTGCGAAAAGTATCATCAGAGTTTGTGGAGTAAATCAGTCGTTGTCAAGAAGTCAATGAGAGAGTCAGGATTAAAGGAGGGTCCATCAGCAAGAAGGGAAGGTAAAGAGAGAGTAGGAGAACGAAGACGACGTTGGAGGTAAATTCTGCGTGCTCGTTGATAGAGAGGGCAGTCTAACAGAATGTGGCTAATCGATACTGGAACTTGACACTGCTCACAGAGAGGAACAGGGTGCCTCTCCATGAGATACCCATGAGTAAGACGAGTGTGGCCAATGCGAAGGCGGGAGAGAGTGGTCTCCCAACCTCGGCACTGATGACAAGAAGACGGCCAGTAACCTATGCTCGGTTTAATAGAATGAAGTTTGTTACCGAGCAGAGTTGACCAACGTTGTTGCCAACGGGTGCGAAGGTGGGTAGCTATTGCAGCAAAATAGTCCAGAAATGGAACACCTCGATAGGAAATTGGTAGGTCATATACTGCTGACCGCGCAGCAGTGTCTGCCTGTTCATTGCCCTGTACGTCGACATGACCAGGGACCCAACAAAAAACAATATCTTTATGTTTGGTAGAGATACGGCGTAGCCAAAGTTGGATACGGAGAACTAGGGGATGAGATGTATCAAATTTTCGTATAGCCTGTAGAGCACTAAGGGAGTCTGAGACTACTACAAATGATGACACAGGCATAGATGCGATACGAATAAGTGCTGCAAGAATGGCATACAGTTCAGCAGTAAAAATGCTAGCTGAAGATAGTAAATGCCCTCGTACGACGCTGTCCGGAAACACTGCTGCGAATCCGACGCCGTCTGAAGACTTAGAGCCATCTGTGTACACAGCGGTGGCATGAGAATGAGAGTGGAAGTGATCAAGAAAAAGAGAGCGGGAAGCCACCGTAGGCAGTTGAGCTTTCGAGCAAGGGAGTGAGAAAGAACAGACCCGAACAGCTGGAACTTCCCAGGGGGGTAGGGAAAAGTGAGATGCTACATGAACATATAAAGGTGGTAACTGAAGGGAAGACAAGAGTGAAAGTAGGCGAAGAGAAAAGGGACGGAGCAAACAGGGGCGGCGAACGAATAAAGAATGTCTACTAATATCGGTGACCATTCTATAAATGGAAGGATTGTGTAGATCGTGAGAGCGTACATAGTAACGAAGGCAATGGGCATCACGGCGATCAGACAAGGATGGAACATTTGCTTCTGTATAGAGGCTCTCAACAGGGGAAGAGCGAAAAGCACCAAGGCACAAACGTAAGCCTTGGTGATGGATAGAGTTAAGGCTAGAGAGAGTAGCAGGAGAGGCCGCGGAATAAATCTGGTCACCATAATCGAGTTTCGATAAAACGAGGGCTGAATGTAGGCGAAGCAGAGTTCGACGATCAGCTCCCCAGGAAAGATGAGCAAGGGTTTTAAGAAGGTTTAGCCGGCTGTGACAAGTTGCCTTCAGAGAGGTAATGTGAGGTTTCCAGGTTAACCGACGGTCAAAGAGAAGGCCTAGCAACCTGACTGTATCACGTTCGGGGATACGGGAGCCATAGAGATACAAAGGATGATCGGAGATAACAGAGCGTCTAGTGAAAGTAATTTGGTGAGTTTTGGTACTTGAAAATTTAAACCCATGTGTGGTGGCCCAAGTGGAAACACGGTCGACCGCATGCTGGAGAGAAACTGCAATAAGGTGACAGTCAGCGCCTGCACAAGCAATAGCGAAGTCATCAACATAGAGTGATGACCAAATATTGGGTGGAAGAACAGAGGCCAAATCATTTATAGCAAGGAGAAAAAGTGTTGTGCTTAGAACACATCCCTGAGGGACACCTTCAGCTTGGACGAAGTCCGGGGAAAGAACATTATTGACTCGAACACGGAAATGTCTGTCAGTTAAAAAGTTCTTAAGGAAGGATGGTAGATTGCCTCGGAGGCCTAAGGAATGGGCCTGGGCCAAAATATTATACCTCCAAGTTGTGTCATATGCCTTCTCAAGGTCAAAAAATATGGCAATAACTGAGTGATTATTCGCAAAGGCATTACGAACATACGTATCCAAGCGTAGTAAGGGGTCTATGGTAGAACGACCCTTACGAAAGCCATATTGACTAGCGGAGAGACTGTTGTGAGTCTCTAAATACCACATTAAACGTCGATTTACGAGGCGTTCCATCACTTTGCAAACTGCACTTGTAAGAGCGATGGGGCGATAGTGGGAGGCATCATGTCCTGTAGTACCCGGTTTGCGGAAAGGGAGAACAATGGCAGATTTCCACAGCTGGGGAAGAACTCCTTGTGCCCAAATAAGATTGAAGAGGTGTAAGAGGACTACAAGGGCTGACCGATGTAAATGTTGTAACATACGAATATGAATGTCATCAGGCCCAGCTGCCGATGATCGGCAAGCTGAGAGCGTTGCCTCCAGTTCTTGAAGTGTAAAAGGCACATTATACTGTTCTTCTCCGAGAGAAGAAAAGTCCAAGGGTACTAACTCTCTGGCAGACTTTGAGGAAAGAAACGAGGGGCATAGATGGAGCCCTCGGGAAATACGGACCAGATGTGTGCCAAGTTCAATGGCAACGTCGAGAGGGTTTGCTATATCAACACCAGTGACCCGTAGAACAGGAGCCGGGTCAGGAGAGTATTTACCACTCAATTTCCTCACTTTTTTCCAGACTGCACTCATAGAAGAAGCAGAGGTGATGGTGGAAACATAGTCTCGCCAACAAGTGCGTTTAGCTTCACGGATGACACGGCGAGCGATCGCACGCTTCTGCTTAAAATCAACAAGTCTCTCAGCGGTTCTATTGTACCGGTACCTGCCCCATGCAGCACGTTTCAAACGTACTGCACGAGCACAAGCAGGAGACCACCAAGGCACGCACTTCTGAGAATGCCTGCCTGAGGTTTGGGGTATAGAATGAGAAGCTGCGGTATAAACTGATGTCGAGAAGATGTGTAGGAGCTCATCAATGGAGGATGAAGAAGGAACCTCACTAAAAGCAGTGAGGTGTGAGTAAAGATCCCAATTTGCCCGATCAAATTGCCAGCGAGGGCTACGGGAAGGTGGTGAATAGGAAGGAGAAGTAAGAATGATCGGAAAATGATCGCTGTCATGTAAGTCTGGTAGAACAGACCAGGTGAAGTCTAGTGCAGTGGAGGAAGAGCAGACTGATAGATCGATGCAAGAGAGAGTATGAGTACGAGGATCAAAATGGGTGGGAGTACCCGTATTTAAAACATGGAGGGGGTGAGAGGCAAGAAAAGCCTCCAACTGAATGCCACGTGAGTCACAATGAGACCCCCCCCAGAGGAAATGGTGGGCATTAAAATCACCAAGTAACAGAAGTGGTGGTGGTAAGGATGAAACAAGAAAGGCAAAGTCTGGGATAGAAAATGCTCGAGAAGGAGAGAGATATAAAGAACATATTGTAAACCACTTATTCAAGTGGATACGGGCTGCAGTGTAATGCAGCGAGGTATGGACAAATAGTTGACAGTACGGAATATCATTGCGTAGAAGAAGGGCACTTTCATTAAAGGTCCCATCTGAGAAAGGATCCGACACCAACAGGGGAAAACCTGGAAAGCAACATCTGAAGCTCACCCCGATTACCCCTGAGGCCGCGGATATTCCACTGTAAATAGGCCATGATTGGCGATGAAGAAAATTTCAGGAATCTGTAGGTAAAGACACCTACGGA
>NC_091350.1:0-15000 GCF_038502225.1 Cherax quadricarinatus
GGAAAGCACCTGAGTACTTCTCCAACAATGTGGCGAGGGTGACCTGTCTGGCAATAGTTGAAGGACGATCCTCCAACACGGCCTCCAGGGAGGTCTACCTCCAGCCTGCCTCCAGCGCTGCTTTCAACCACCAGTACGCTTCCGCAGGTGGGTGGAGGCAGTGGCAGAGTGTTGGTGGGTTGACAGAAAAGTTCGATGCTAGGTATGTGCTTTCAAAAAATTTTTTTTGATAGATAAACACACATCAAAATCACTTTCCAAAACCATACGTAAATTAACACTATACTGAACTTTTCGTGTCTCTGAGACACCGTCTTCAGACCCTCAGAACATTCTCAAAATCCTTGGTAAAAATAAGACTTAAAATCATATAAATATTTCTGACACTCCTGCAAGTTTGTGTTTATACAAACATTTTTAATATGCCTCAAATATAATTAGCTCTCAGGTAAGGGAGTAATTACTATACCTAATGAGGCACAGATTAATTAGAGAACTTTTAACGGCATAATACCTAATTTATGCTATATCTGTAATGTGAAAACTAGCCTCACAATTTCTTTTAGTAATATATAGATTTATGTTTATATTTTCAAGATTTATATAGATAATTTATACACATACACACATATGCAGAACAACCAATATATATATATATATATATATATATATATATATATATATATATATATATATATATATATATATATATATAAATATATATATATATATATATACATATATATTCGGATATTTGGGAGTGGACGTGTCAGCGGATGGGTCTATGAAAGATGAGGTGAATCATAGAATTGATGAGGGGAAAAGGGTGAGTGGTGCACTTAGGAGTCTGTGGAGACAAAGAACTTTGTCCTTGGAGGCAAAGAGGGGAATGTATGAGAGTATAGTTTTACCAACGCTCTTATATGGGTGTGAAGCGTGGGCGATGAATGTTGCAGCGAGGAGAAGGCTGGAGGCAGTGGAGATGTCATGTCTGAGAGCAATGTGTGGTGTGAATATAATGCAGAGAATTCGTAGTTTGGAAGTTAGGAGGAGGTGCGGGATTACCAAAACTGTTGTCCAGAGGGCTGAGGAAGGGTTGTTGAGGTGGTTCGGACATGTAGAGAGAATGGAGCGAAACAGAATGACTTCACGAGTGTATCAGTCTGTAGTGGAAGGAAGGCGGGGTAGGGGTCGGCCTAGAAAGGTTGGAGGGAGGGGGTAAAGGAGGTTTTGTGTGCGAGGGGCTTGGACTTCCAGCAGGCGTGCGTGAGCGTGTTTGATAGGAGTGAATGGAGACGAATGGTTTTTAATACTTGACGTGCTGTTGGAGTGTGAGCAAAGTAACATTTATGAAGGGGTTCAGGGAAACCGGCAGGCCGGACTTGAGTCCTGAAGATGGGAAGTACAGTGCCTGCACTCTGAAGGAGGGGTGTTAATGTTGCAGTTTAAAAACTGTAGTGTAAAGCACCCTTCTGGCAAGACAGTGATGGAGTGAATGATGGTGAAAGTTTTTCTTTTTCGGGCCACCCTGCCTTGGTGGGAATCGGCCAGTGTGATAATAAAATAAATAAATATATATATATATATATATATATATATATATATATATATATATATATATATATATATATATATATATATATATATATATATATAAATAATATATAATATATATATATATATATATATATATATATATATATATATATATATATATATATATATCGTGCCGAATAGGTAAAAATGGTCAATTAGCAAAAGCTCATTTAAAATTAAGTCTTTCTAAAATTTTCTCTTATACGCTTAAAGACATATTTTTTCATTTATGTAAAAATTAGTGTAAAATTTATTGATTTTGTACCAAAAGAACCTTAGAAAACTTACCTGACCTTTTTATAACAAGCGCAATTTAATTTAGCCTAATCCAACTAAATATATTTGATATAAGTCTACAGTAATTTAATAATAAACAAACACAATGAAATATATTTTCTTCGTTAGGTTCAGAATAATTTTCGCTTGCTTTATTCGGCAAGAAGAGCGTTGTTATTTAAGCAACACAAATTTTACCTATTCGATTCTATAGATAAATTCTAGAGTTCTAGATGATAATATTTTAAATATTTTTTACGATTTGTGGATTTTTTCTAGATGTAATAAGTTTTACCTGATACCCTTCACCTGATACCCTTCACCTGATACTCTTCACCTGATACTCTTCACCTAATACCCTCCACTTGATACCCTTCACCTGATACCCTTCGCCTGATACCCTTCACCTGATACTCTTCACCTAATACCCTCCACTTGATACCCTTCACCTGATACCCTTCGCCTGATACCCTTCACCTGATACCCTTCGCCTGATACCCTTCACCTGATACCCTTCACCTGATACCCTTCACCTGATACCCTTCACCTGATACTCTTCACCTAATACCCTTCACCTGATACCCTTCACCTGATACCCTTCGCCTGATACCCTTCACCTGATACCCTTCGCCTGATACCCTTCACCTGATACCCTTCACCTGATACCCTTCACCTGATACCCTTCACCTGATACTCTTCACCTAATACCCTTCACCTGATACCCTTCACCTGAAACCCTTCACCTGATACCCTTCAACTGATACCCTTCACCTGATACCCTTCACCTGATACCCTTCACCTGATACCCTTCACCTGATACCCTTCACCTGATACCCTTCACCTGATACCCTTCACCTGATGCTCTTCACCTAATACCCTTCACCTGATACCCTTCACCTGATACCCTTCACCTGATACCCTTCACCTGATACTCTTCACCTAATACCCTTCACCTGATACCCTTCACCTGATACCCTTCACCTGATACCCTTCACCTGATACCCTTTACCTGATACCCTTCACCTGATACCCTTCACCTGATGCCCTTCACCTGATACCCTTCACCTGATACCCTTCACCTGATACCCTTCACCTGATACTCTTCACCTAATACCCTTCACTTGATACCCTTCACCTGATACCCTTCACCTGATACCCTTCACCTGATACCCTTCACCTGATACCCTTCACCTGATACTCTTCACCTAATACCCTTCACTTGATACCCTTCACCTGATACCCTTCACCTGATACCCTTCACCTGATACCCTTCACCTGATACCCTTCACCTGATACCCTTCACCTGATGCTCTTCACCTAATACCCTTCACCTGATACCCTTCACCTGATACCCTTCACCTGATACCCTTCACCTGATACCCTTCACCTTATACCCTTCACCTGATACCCTTCACCTGATACCCTTCACCTGATACCCTTCACCTGATACCCTTCACCTGATACCCTTCACCTGATATCCTTCACCTGATACCCTTCACCTGATACCCTGCAAATTCACCTGTTTATGTCTTCCTCAGGATGTGAGCTGAACACCCCATGGAGGTTGCTAAGCCTGACCTCTATCTTCATTGCTCGGAGGTTCCCCTAGCAGGAGGAGGAGGAGGAGGAGGAGGAGGAGGAGGAGGAGGAGGAGGAGGAAGAAGAAGAAGTGAAGAGGAGAAATAATGAAGAAACATGAAATCGTGGAGGATGATAGATGTTGGTGCTTCGTATCCTCTAAGTATCATGTACGTCCTGAACAGGGTCACCATGTTTATCTTGCATAGATTCATCATCTGTGTCTTGGGTAGGTGTATCAACTACGTCTTGGATATATCTATTAACTTAGTCCTGGACTGATCTATCCTCCGTTTAGATATGCAAAAGTGGGATACCATCGCCTTCTGTTAGACACTGTGAAGAAGGATAATGTCTACTGCTAGAGTCTACAGAGAAGGATAATGTCTACTACTAGAGTCTACAGAGAAGGATAATGTCTACTGCTAGAGTCTACAGAGAAGGATAATGTCTACTGCTAGAGTCTACAGAGGAGGATAATGTCTACTGCTAGAGTCTACAGAGGAGGATAATGTCTACTGCTAGAGTCTACAGAGAAGGATAATGTCTACTGCTAGAGTCTACAGAGGAGGATAATGTCTACTGCTAGAGTCTACAGAGAAGGATAATGTCTACTGCTAGAGTCTACAGAGAAGGATAATGTCTACTGCTAGAGTCTACAGAGGAGGATAATGTCTACTGCTAGAGTCTACAGAGGAGGATGTCTACTGCTAGAGTCTACGGAGGAGGATAATGTCTACTGCTAGAGTCTACAGAGGAGGATGTCTACTGCTAGAGTCTACGGAGGAGGATAATGTCTACTGCTAGAGTCTACAGAGAAGGATAATGTCTACTGCTAGAGTCTACAGAGGAGGATGTCTACTGCTAGAGTCTACGGAGGAGGATAATGTCTACTGCTAGAGTCTACAGAGGAGGATAATGTCTACTGCTAGAGTCTACAGAGGAGGATAATGTCTACTGCTAGAGTCTACAGAGGAGGATAATGTCTACTGCTAGAGTCTACAGAGAAGGATAATGTCTACTGCTAGAGTCTACAGAGGAGGATAATGTCTACTGCTAGAGTCTACAGAGGAGGATAATGTCTACTGCTAGAGTCTACAGAGGAGGATAATGTCTACTGCTAGAGTCTACAGAGAATGATAATGTCTACTGCTAGAGTCTACAGAGAAGGATAATGTCTACTGCTAGAGTCTACAGAGGAGGATAATGTCTACTGCTAGAGTCTACAGAGGAGGATGTCTACTGCTAGAGTCTACGGAGGAGGATAATGTCTACTGCTAGAGTCTACAGAGAATGATAATGTCTACTGCTAGAGTCTACAGAGAAGGATAATGTCTACTGCTAGAGTCTACAGAGGAGGATAATGTCTACTGCTAGAGTCTACAACGGAGGATAATGTCTACTGCTAGAGTCTACAGAGGAGGATAATGTCTACTGCTAGAGTCTACAGAGAAGGATAATGTCTACTGCTAGAGTCTACAGAGAAGGATAATGTCTACTGCTAGAGTCTACAGAGAAGGATAATGTCTACTGCTAGAGTCTACAGAGAAGGATAATGTCTACTGCTAGAGTCTACAGAGAAGGATAATGTCTACTGCTAGAGTCTACAGAGAAGGATAATGTCTACTGCTAGAGTCTACAGAGGAGGATAATGTCTACTGCTAGAGTCTACAACGGAGGATAATGTCTACTGCTAGAGTCTACAGAGAAGGATAATGTCTACTGCTAGAGTCTACAGAGGAGGATAATGTCTACTGCTAGAGTCTACAACGGAGGATAATGTCTACTGCTAGAGTCTACAGAGAAGGATAATGTCTACTGCTAGAGTCTACAGAGGAGGATAATGTCTACTGCTAGAGTCTACAGAGAAGGATAATGTCTACTGCTAGAGTCTACAGAGGAGGATAATGTCTACTGCTAGAGTCTACAGAGGAGGATAATGTATACTGCTAGAGTCTACAGAGAAGGATAATGTCTACTGCTAGAGTCTACAGAGGAGGATAATGTCTACTGCTAGAGTCTACAGAGAAGGATAATGTCTACTGCTAGAGTCTACAGAGGAGGATAATGTCTACTGCTAGAGTCTACAGAGGAGGATAATGTCTACTGCTAGAGTCTACAGAGGAGGATAATGTCTACTGCTAGAGTCTACAGAGAATGATAATGTCTACTGCTAGAGTCTACAGAGAAGGATAATGTCTACTGCTAGAGTCTACAGAGGAGGATAATGTCTACTGCTAGAGTCTACAGAGAAGGATAATGTCTACTGCTAGAGTCTACAGAGAAGGATAATGTCTACTGCTAGAGTCTACAGAGGAGGATAATGTCTACTGCTAGAGTCTACAGAGGAGGATAATGTCTACTGCTAGAGTCTACAGAGAATGATAATGTCTACTGCTAGAGTCTACAGAGAAGGATAATGTCTACTGCTAGAGTCTACAGAGGAGGATAATGTCTACTGCTAGAGTCTACAACGGAGGATAATGTCTACTGCTAGAGTCTACAGAGAAGGATAATGTCTACTGCTAGAGTCTACAGAGGAGGATAATGTCTACTGCTAGAGTCTACAGAGAAGGATAATGTCTACTGCTAGAGTCTACAGAGGAGGATAATGTCTACTGCTAGAGTCTACAGAGGAGGATAATGTCTACTGCTAGAGTCTACAGAGAAGGATAATGTCTACTGCTAGAGTCTACAGAGGAGGATAATGTCTACTGCTAGAGTCTACAGAGAAGGATAATGTCTACTGCTAGAGTCTACAGAGAAGGATAATGTCTACTGCTAGAGTCTACAGAGGAGGATAATGTCTACTGCTAGAGTCTACAGAGAAGGATAATGTCTACTGCTAGAGTCTACAGAGGAGGATAATGTCTACTGCTAGAGTCTACAGAGGAGGATAATGTCTACTGCTAGAGTCTACAGAGAAGGATAATGTCTACTGCTAGAGTCTACAGAGAAGGATAATGTCTACTGCTAGAGTCTACAGAGGAGGATAATGTCTACTGCTAGAGTCTACAGAGAAGGATAATGTCTACTGCTAGAGTCTACAGAGAAGGATAATGTCTACTGCTAGAGTCTACAGAGAAGGATAATGTCTACTGCTAGAGTCTACAGAGAAGGATAATGTCTACTGCTAGAGTCTACAGAGAAGGATAATGTCTACTGCTAGAGTCTTGATGGAAAGAGAATATGCTATTTTATACGAAGGATCAAGACAAGAAGTGAAGCAAGGATAGTTAAGAAGGATCACTGGAGACAGTGAAAACCAGGCCACTCTCTCTCTCTCTCTCTCTCTCTCTCTCTCTCTCTCTCTCTCTCTCTCTCTCTCTCTCTCTCTCTCTCTCTCTCTCTCTCTCTCTCTCTCTCTCTCTCTCACTCTCTCTCTCTCTCTCTCTCTCTCTCACTTTCACTGACTAGAGTGAACTAAGTTTGGGGTCATTCAAACCGCTCAACCTAAGCTATCCGGAACCCTGCTTGTCCCAGACAGACCAAAAGAACGCCGTATTAACCCCGACGCCAGCATCCCATCTCTCTCCCACCGACGCCAGCATCCCATCTCTCTCCCACCGACGCCAGCATCCCATCTCTCTCCCACCGACGCCAGCATCCCATCTCTCTCCCACCGACGCCAGCATCCCATCCTTCGCATCCAACGACGCCAGCATCCCGTCCGACTTCCATCGACGCCAGCAACCCGTCCCACCGCCACCTACGCCAG
The DNA here is from genome assembly GCF_038502225.1 of Cherax quadricarinatus. Lineage (NCBI taxonomy): Eukaryota > Metazoa > Arthropoda > Malacostraca > Decapoda > Parastacidae > Cherax > Cherax quadricarinatus. The sequence continues at coordinate 7,169 of NC_091350.1, forward strand.
CATCCCGTCCCACCCCACAGACGCAACCATCCCGTCCCTCCCTACGACGCCAAAGGACCAACGCCAAGGCAATCTGTGTAAACTCTTTGAGACGTCGCCAGCACCCAGAAGACTTTCCCAGGGTAGGGAAAAAAAGGGAAATGGAAAATGCAGTGAATAGCATTTCTTCCCTCCTCCCCCACGGGTCTGCACACAGGGGAAATAAGCCCAGAGTTGGTGCTTATCTCAGTCGAAGGTGGATCTGTCAGCTAGCAATGCTGACGGGCTGAAGCTGTCAGCTTTGTGTATGTGTGTTTGTGTGAGTGTATTTGTGTGTACTCAAGTATATGTGGTTGCAGGGTTCGAGTTACAGCTCCTGGCCCCTCTTTATGTGTGTGGACTTCGCAGAATAACAAACAAACACATGACTGTCAAATCCCTTGAGTTTATGTTTTAATCTTATTATTATTATTATTATTATTATTATTATTATTATTATTATTATTATTATTATTATTACTAGTAAAAATAATAATATTATTATTAATGAAAACAACAGCAACAACAATGAAGATAATTATTCTACTACTAATACTACTACTACTACTATTACTACTACTACTACTACTAATAATAATAATAATAATAAAATCGTCATGAAAATTATATTCAATGGGAAGCGCTAAAACCATAGGAGAGGGGATCATTCAGAGCCTCGAGAGCGGGAGGTAATTAAGCTTGATCGAAGAAACGGGAGACCAGCTCTAACTCCTTGGATCATGAGTCCTTCACCAGGATCAAGCTACCCTCTCTCCCCCTATCACTGAATTCTAAAAAGAATTTCTTGGTATATACTAATTGTATCCAGGCTTTATATATGCTTTATAGGATATATATATATGTGTGTGGAATTGTATATGCTCGTTTTTATAACTTGTATGTCCTGTTATACGCCACGATATGTTCTGTTATACGCCACGATATGTCCTGTTATACGCCGTAATTAAAATTAATCAGTATTGCAAAACATTTTTCTGTTTTCCTTTATCGTTCCTATTAACAACAAAAATCAAGAAAAATAACCCCATATTTATACATTTCCAATTTACGAATATATATATATATATATATATATATATATATATATATATATATATATATATATATATATATATATAATTGATGAGGGGAAAGGGTGAGTGGTGCACTTAGGAGTCTGTGGAGACAAAGAACTTTGTCCATGAAAGCAAAGAGAGGAATATATGAGAGTGTAGTTGTACCAACACTCTTGCATGGGTGTGAAGCATGGGTGATGAATGTTGCAACGAGGAGAAGGCTGGAGGCAATGTGTGGTTTGAATATAATGCAGAGAATTCATAGTTTGGAAATTAGGAGAAGGTGTGGGATTACCAAAACTATTATCCAGAGGGCTGAGAAGGGGTTGTTGAGGTGGTTCGGACATGTAGAGAGGGTGGAACAAAACATAATGACTTTGAGAGTGTATAAATCTGTAGTGGAGGAAGGTGGGCTAGGGGTCTGAGGTTTTCTGTGCGAGGGGCTTGGACTTCCAGCAGGCATGCGTGAGCGTATTTGATAGGAGTGAATGGAGACAAATGTTTTATAGGACTTCACATACTGTTGGAGTGTGAGCAAAGTAACATTTATGAAGGGATTCAGGGAAACAGGCAGGCCGGACTTGAGTCCTGGAGATGGGAAGTACAGTGTCTACACTCTGAAGGAGGGGTTTTAATGTTGCAGTTTTATAACTGTAGTGTAAAGCATCCCTCTGGCAAGACAGTGATGGAGTGAATGATGGTGAAAGTTTTTCTTTTTCGGGCCACCCTGCCTTGGTGGGAAACGGTCGATGTGTTAATAATATATATATATATATATATATATATATATATATATATATATATATATATATATATATATATATATATATATATATATATATATATATATACATATATATATGTATAGGGAAGTACCACCTCTATGGCTGGACTTGGGACCCTCATCCTCAGAGAAGACAATAAACGTACCTCAGGAAAAACTCAAGGTTCTCCCCGGAGCTGTTTGAATATTTTCTTCTCCTACCACCCCCTATATATTTTATATTCTATGTGAACATTAATTAATAAACAAAATACATTTACAGAAAAAAAACACAAACATGAATACAATGGCACAATGTATTGAAGATCATGAATTTCCTCCAGCTTCTCCGAGGCTGGACGCGAGCCAAGTATGCAGCAAGCATTTCCCCTCTGGATGGCGACGCTGAGGCGCTGGAACATGAAAGTGGCTGCCCTTGGGTCCCTGGTGGTGTCGATGAGTCTGGAACCCAATTCTTTAAGGAAACGTGTGGCATTTTTTCCCCATGATCCCAAGGTCTCTGATCCCACTGGGACAAATTGATACTGTTGGCTAATGTCCCTGTACTTGCTGATCTTGTACTCCTCCCTGTGGTCAGCAGCTCCTCCCTGTCGCCCCACACTGTGATGGATATAGGTGTCAGCCAGTGTGGACACACAGGTATAGTCTCATGCTAAGAGCTTGCCATTCTTCCAAGGATAGATTGTGATCCCGTCGGGGCGGTTTGCTGGGTTGTGGGTATTGTTGGCTGCTAGTGATCGGGGCTCCCTCTCTGCAGGGCATCCAGCTGTAGCAAGGGTTCTCTTAATGATGTCGTTGACCTCATTGTGTCTTGCATGCCAGCCTTTGGTTTCGGAACAGTTAAGACCATGTAGACCGCATTGGTCTGCTTGCACTTCGCCGCAAATACACATATATTCTGTGTGAATTGGGGCAGCAAGGCGCAGAGCCACTGCAATACGGAGGGTCATAGGGTCGAGTCGCGTTCCCATTGCCGATATGGGAACTGTTTGGAGGAAGTCCCCGGAGTGAGGTGCGCTCACAGCCTGGAGACGGTCAATCTCCCTATCTGATGTTGCAGCCCTGAGCATGTTGGCAAGCACCTTTTCAGCAATCGGGCCATCCCAGCTTGACTGTTTGTGAGCCAGTGCTGCACTAGGGTTTGGTGCTGGAGCCGCAAGAGTCTCCCATTCGGTGATGGCACTGGCATAGCTAGGGTCTTCTATTCCTGCTGAGTCACTGAGGGTATCGGGAAGAATTTGTCTTATCAACTCGTTTGATGCTATGGAAGAGGATAGGAAAGCTGGTAGAGCAATCTGGGAGGATCTGCGTACTCCTAGCCCTCCAAGCCTGACCGGAAGTGAGGCTTGCAACCACTGTCCATCGTCAAGGGAAAGATTCAATATACTCTCCAGCATGGTCTTCAGGAGAGAGAGTCACATTCCTTGAGTTTTGGACTGCTGAAGGCTGGGGAGCATCTCAGAAAGTAGGTAAGTTTTGGGATTGACAGGCACCTGGTGAGTAGGTAGAAGGCATCGTGTGTGTCAATGTCTTTCATCCTGCTTTCCATCGTCCGGAGGTCTGAGACTTTTTTTTCTAGGATCAGATCGATGGCATTGGACCCAAGAGAAGCACCAAGGAGAGTGCTATTGGCTGGATCAATGGCTCGTGCTCCTGGTAAAACGGCACTAATATTCTGGATCATCTGTTGATTGGTAGAAACTATTTCACATTTGGTGGGGTTTAAAGAAAGGCCCAGGCTTTCTCCCATGTCTTTAATTTTACTGATTCTGTTGTGCCAGCTAGGGTACCGTCGTCCAGGAACCAGATATTGAGCTCGCTGGAGAGTGCTTCCGTGACATCCTTGATGACAAAACAAAATAGAAAGGGGGCGAGAGGGTCCCCCTGTTGCACGCCCTCACATGAGTCAATTTTTATTTATTTATTATCACACTGGCCGATTCCCACCAAGGCAGGGTGGCCCGAAAAAGAAAAACTTTCACCATCATTCACTCCATCACTGTCTTGCCAGAAGGGTGCTTTACACTACAGTTTTTAAACTGCAACATTAACACCCCTCCTTCAGAGTGCAGGCACTGTACTTCCCATCTCCAGGACTCAAGTCCGGCCTGCCGGTTTCCCTGAAACCCTTCATAAATGTTACTTTGCTCACACTCCAACAGCACGTCAAGTATTAAAAACCATTTGTCTCCATTCACTCCTATCAAACACGCTCACGCATGCCTGCTGGAAGTTCAAGCCCCTCGCACACAAAACCTCCTTTACCCCCTCCCTCCAACCTTTCCTAGGCCGACCCCTACCCCGCCTTCCTTCCACTACGGATTGATACACTCTTGAAGTCACTCTGTTTCGCTCCATTCTCTCTACATGTCCGAACCACCTCAACAACCCTTCCTCAGCCCTCTGGACAACAGTTTTGGTAATCCCGCACCACCTCCAAACTACGAATTCTCTGCATTATATTCACACCACACATTGCCCTCAGACATGACATCTCCACTGCCTCCAGCCTTCTCCTCGCTGCAACATTCATCACCCATGCTTCACACCCATATAAGAGCGTTGGTAAAACTATACTCTCATACATTCCCCTCTTTGCCTCCGAGGACAAAGTTCTTTGTCTCCACAGACTTCTAAGTGCACCGATCACCCTTTTCCCTCATCAATTCTATGATTCACCTCATCTTTCATAGACCCATCCGCTGACACGTCCACTCCCAAATATCTGAATACATTCACCTCCTCCATACTCTCTCCCTCCAATCTGATATCCAATCTTTCATCACCTAATCTTTTTGTTATCCTCATAACCTTACTCTTTCCTGTATTCACTTTTAATTTTCTTCTTTTGCACACCCTACCAAATTCATCCACCAATCTCTGCAACTTCTCTTCAGAATCTCCCAAGAGCACAGTGTCATCAGCAAAGAGCAACTGTGACAACTCCCACTTTATGTGTGATTCTTTATCTTTTAACTCCACGCCTCTTGCCAAGACTCTCTCATTTACTTCTCTTACAACCCCATCTATAAATATATTAAACAACCACGTTGACATCACACATCCTTGTCTAAGGCCTACTTTTAATGGGAAATAATTTCCCTCTTTCCTACATACTCTAACTTGAGCCTCACTATCCTCGTAAAAACTCTTCACTGCTTTCAGTAACCTACCTCCTACACCATACACCTGCAACATCTGCCACATTACCCCCCTATCCACCCTGTCATACGCCTTTTCCAAATCCATAAATGCCACAGAGACCTCTTTAGCCTTATCTAAATACTGTTCACTTATATGTTTCACTGTAAACACCTGGTCCACACACCCCCTACCTTTCCTAAAGCCTCCTTGTTCATCTGCTATTCTATTCTCCGTCTTACTCTTAATTCTTTCAATAATAACTCTACCGTACACTTTACCAGGTATACTCAACAGACTTATCTCCCTATAATTTTTGCACTCTCTTTTATCCCCTTTGCCTTTATACAAAGGAACTATGCATGCTCTCTGCCAATCCCTAGGTACCTTACCCTCTTCCATACATTTATTAAATAATTGCACCAACCACTCCAAAACTATATCCCCACCTGCTTTTAACATTTGTATCTTTATCCCATCAATCCCGGCTGCCTTACCCCTTTCATTTTACCTACTGCCTCACGAACTTCCCCCACACTCACAACTGGCTCTTCCTCGCTCCTACAAGATGTTATTCCTCCTTGCCCTATACACGAAATCACAGCTTCCCTATCTTCATCAACATTTAACAATTCCTCAAAATATTCCCTTCATCTTCCCAATACCTCTAACTCTCCATTTAATAACTCTCCTCTCCTCTTTTTAACTGACAAATCCATTTGTTCTCTAGGCTTCCTTAACTTGTTAATCTCACTCCAAAACTTTTTCTTATTTTGAACAAAATTTGTTGATAACATCTCACCCACTCTCTCATTTGCTCTCTTTTTACATTGCTTCACCACTCTCTTAACCTCTCTCTTTTTCTCCATATACTCTTCCCTCCTTGCATCACTTCTACTTCGTAAAAACTTCTCATTTGCTAACCTTTTCTCCCTTACTACTCTCTTTACATCATCATTCCACCAATCGCTCCTCTTCCCTCCCACACCCACTTTCCTGTAACCACAAACTTCTGCTGAACACTCTAACACTACATTTTTAAACCTACCCCATATCTCTTCGACCCCATTGCCTATGCTCTCATTAGCCCATCTATCCTCCAATAGCTGTTTATATCTTACCCTAACTGCCTCCTCTTTTAGTTTATAAACCTTCACCTCTCTCTTCCCTGATGCTTCTATTCTCCTTGTATCCCATCTACCTTTTACTCTCAGTGTAGCTACAACTAGAAAGTGATTTGATATATCTGTGGCCCCTCTATAAACATGTACATCCTGAAGTCTACTCAACAGTCTTTTATCTACCAATACATAATCCAACAAACTACTGTCATTTCGCCCTACATCATATCTTGTATACTTATTTATCCTCTTTTTCTTAAAATATGTATTACCTATAACTAAACCCCTTTTTATACAAAGTTCAATCAAAGGGCTCCCATTATCATTTACATCTGGCACCCCAAACTTACCTACCAAACCCTCTCTAAAAGTTTCTCCTACTTTAGCATTCAGATCCCCTACCACAATTACTCTCTCACTTGGTTCAAAGGCTCCTATACATTCACTTAACATCTCCCAAAATCTCTCTCTCTCCTCTACATTCCTCTCTTCTCCAGGTGCATACACGCTTATTATGACCCACTTTTCGCATCCAACCTTTAGTTTAATCCACATAATTCTTGAATTTACTCATTCATATTCTCTTTTCTCCTTCCATAACTGATTCTTCAACATTACTGCTACCCCTTCCTTTGCTCTAACTCTCTCAGATACTCCAGATTTAATCCCATTTATTTCCCCCCACCGAAACTCCCCTACCCCCATCAGCTTTGTTTCGCTTAGGGCCAGGAAATCCAACTTCTTCTCATTCATAACATCAGCAATCATCTGTTTCTTGTCATCTGCACTACATCCACGCACATTCAAGCATCCCAGTTTTATAAAGTTTTTCTTCTTCTGATATTTAGTAAATGTCTACAGGAGAAGGGGTTACTAGCCCATTGCACCCGACATTTTAGTCGCCTCATACGACACGCATGGCTTACGGAGGAAAAATTCTTTTCCACTTCCCCATGGACAATAGAAGAAATAAAGAAGAACAAGAGCTATTTAGAAAAAGGAGAAAAACCTAGATGTATGTATATATATATATGCATGTGCGTGTCTGTGAATTGTGACCAAAGTGTAAGTAGGAGTAGCAAGATATCCCTGTTATCTAGCGTGTTTATGAGACAGAAAAAGAAACCAGCAATCCTACCATCATGCAAAACAGTTACAGGTTTCTGTTTCACAGTCATCTGGCAGGACGGTAGTACTTCCCTGGGTGGTTGCTGTCTACCAACCTACTATATATATATATATATATATATATATATATATATATATATATATATATATATATATATATATATATATATATATATATATATATATATATATATATATATATATATATTGTATATATAACCTCTGCTTGTTACTCTTCTCATGGCTTACTGAAGTTTTCCAGTCTAGCCCGTCATGTATCAGTAGCCTGTAAGAGGTGTATTCTGCGTGCTGGTGTACGACAGGGAAACTTAGGTAGCATTGTTGCCACTGTGTGACTGTCATTGTTGCCACTGTGTGACTGTCATTGTTGCCACTGTGTGACTGTCATTGTTGCCACTGTGTGACTGTCATTGTTGCCACTGTGTGACTGTCATTGTTGCCACTGTGTGACTGTCATTGTTGCCACTGTGTGACTGTCATTGTTGCCACTGTGTGACTGTCATTGTTGCCACTGTGTGACTGTCATTGTTGCCACTGTGTGAC
>NC_091350.1:30000-37500 GCF_038502225.1 Cherax quadricarinatus
TGTCATCCAACACTTGTTGGTATATTCCCTCTTGATGTTCCCTTCTGTTCTGTCTTCCCACAGCCCTTCCTGTCTCTACTGTAAAAACTTCCTTAAATCTCCTGTTCAGCTCCTCACATACCTCCTGATCATTTCTTGTGAGTTCTCCACCTTCTGTCCTTAATCTGATCACCTGGTCTTTGTCTGTTGTCTTCCTCCTGATGTGGCTATACAACAGTTTCGGGTCTGTCTTGATTCTCGATGCTATGTCATTTTCATACTGTCGCTGGGCCTCCCTCCTTACCTGGCTCTGCGACTGATCTCCCTATTTTCGTGTGTTCTCTGCCTTCTGTACTTTTTCCATTCTCTATTGCACTTTGTTTTTGCCTCCTTACACCGTCGGGTGAACCAGGGGCTTGTTCTGGTCTTCCCGTTGTTACTGTTGCCCTTGGGAATGAACCTTTCCACTGCCTCCTTGCATTTTGTTGCTACATATTCCATCATTTCATTTACTGGCTTTCCTGCCAGTTCTCTGTCCCACTGGACCTCCCGCAGGAAGTTCTTCAACCCTATGTAGTCCCCTCTTTTATAGTCAGGCTTTTCCCATTCTACTCCTGTTATTCTCTCCACTTGCAGCTCTACTATGTATTCAAAGCACAGAACCACGTGGTCGCTAGCTCCTAGGGGACTCTCATACTTGATGTCCTCAATGTCTGAGCTGCCCAGGGTGAACACAAGGTCCAATCTTGCTGGTTCATCCTCCCCTCTCACTCTGGTAGTGTCCTTAACATGTTGGTGCATGAGGTTTTCCAGCACCACGTCCAACATCCTGGCTCTCCATGTTTCGGGACCCCCATGTGGCTCCAGGTTTTCCCAGTCAATCTCCCTGTGGTTGAAATCCCCCATAACCAGCAACTTTGCTCTGCTGGAGTGAGCTCTTCTTGCCACCTCAGCAAGTGTGTCCACCATTGCTCTGTTGCTCTCTTCATATTCCTCTCTTGGCCTCCTGCAGTTCTGTGGTGGATTATACATCACTGCAATGACCACTTTGTGTTCCCCAGACTGAAGTGTACCTGCTATGTAGTCTCTTTCTCCCGTCTCATCTATTCCTTCCATTTTCTCGAATTTCCATCTGTTTTTTACGAGCAGAGCAACCCCACCTCCCCCCCTGCCCCTTCTATCTTTCCTCATGATCTGGTATCCTGGTGGGAAGATTGCATCTGTTATTGTCTCCATGAGTTTTGTTTCTGTAACTGCTATGATGTCTGGGGACTTCTCATTGATTCTTTCTTGCCATTCCTCATGTTTATTCGTTAATCCAACTGCATTTGTGTACCAAACCTTCAACTTCTGTTCTAATACTGTAACTGTGGTGCGGGGGGTGGAAACAGAGGGATCGGTGTGTGATGGTTGGTTTGGATTGTTCAGTTGCCTTGGGGGTGTCGTGGCTGGAGTCCTTCTGCAGGTGTTTCTGGGGGGTGCGCTTGTCCTTCCATTTGATCCTGGGTCATTCTGCTCTCCTTTTTCATTTCCTCCCATTTCTCCTTTCGTTTTTGAACTCTCTCTTTCATTGTCTTCCTTTCGTCCTGTGTTCTGTCTCGGTCGAGGTACACACTCCGGAACTCCTGCTTGCCTCTCAGCCGTGTGTGTGTGTGTGTGTGTGTGTGTGTGTGTGTGTGTGTGTGTGTGTGTGTGTGTGTGTGTGTGTGTGTGTGTGTGTGTGTGTGTGTGTGTGTGTGTGTGTGTGTGTGTGTGTGTGTGTGTGTGTGTGTGTGTGTGTGTGTGTGTGTGTATGTGTGTGTGTGTGTGTGTGTGTGTGTGTGTGTGTGTGTATGTGTGTGTGTGTGTGTTTATGTGTGTATGTGTGTGTGTGTGTGCGTGTGTGTACTCACCTAATTGTACTCACCTAATTGTGGTTGCAGGGGTCGAGACTCAGCTCCTGGCCCCGCCTCTTCACTGATCGCTACTGGATCCTCTCTCTCTCTGCTTCCTGAGCTTTGTCATACCTCTTCTTAAAACTATGTATGGTTCCTGCCTCCACTACTTCACTTGCTAGGCTATTCCACTTGCTGACAACTCTATGACTGAAGAAATACTTCCTAACGTCCCTGTGACTCGTCTGAGTCTTCAGCTTCCAGTTGTGACCCCTTGTCCCTGTGTCCCCTCTCTGGAACATCCTATCTCTGTCCACCTTATCTATTCCCCGCAGTATCTTGTATGTCGTTATCATGTCTCCCCTGACCCTTCTGTCCTCCAGTGTCGTCAGTCCGATTTCCCTTAACCTTTCCTCGTACGACATTCCCTTGAGCTCTGGGACTAGCCTTGTTGCAAACCTTTGTACTTTCTCTAACTTCTTGACGTGCTTGACCAGGTGTGGGTTCCAGACTGGTGCTGCATACTCCAGTATGGGCCTAACATACACAGTGTACAGTGTCTTGAACGATTCCTTATTGAGGTATCGGAACGCTATTCTCAGGTTTGCCAGGCGCCCGTATGCTGCAGCGGTTATTTGGTTGATGTGTGCCTCCGGTGATGTACTCGGTGTTATGGTCACCCCAAGGTCTTTCTCCCTGAGTGAGGTCTGTAGTCTTTGTCCACCTAGCCTATATTCTGTCTGCGGTCTTCTTTGCCCCTCCCCAATCTTCATGACTTTGCATTTGGCTGGATTGAATTCGAGGAGCCAGTTACTGGACCACATGTCCAGCCTCTCCAGGTCTCTTTGCAGTCCTGCCTCATCCTCGTCCGATTTAATTCTTCTCATCAACTTCACGTCATCTGCGAACAGGGACACTTCAGAGTCTATTCCTTCCATCATGTCGTTCACATATATCAAAAATAGCACTGGTCCTAGAACTGACCCCTGTGGGACCCCGCTCGTAACAGGCGCCCACTGTGATACCTCTTCACGTACCATGACTCGTTGCTGCCTCCCTGTCAGGTATTCCCTTATCCATTGCAGTGCCCTTCCTTTTATGTGTGCCTGATCCTCCAGCTTCTGCACTAATCTCTTGTGGGGAACTGTGTCAAAGGCCTTCCTGCAGTCTAGGAAAACGCAATCTACCCAACCCTCTCTCTCGTGTCTTACTTCTGTTACCTTGTCATAAAACTCCAGGAGGTTTGTGATACAAGATTTGCCTTCCATGAACCCATGCTGGTTTTCATTTATAATCTTGTTCCTTTCCAGGTGTTCGACCACTCTCCTCCTGATAATCTTCTCCATGACTTTGCACACAATACATGTCAGAGACACAGGTCTGTAGTTTAGTGCCTCGTTTCTGTTTCCTTTCTTAAATATGGGGACTACATTAGCTGTCTTCCATTTCTCAGGTAGTTGCCCAGTTTCAAGGGATGTGTTGAAGATTGTGGTTAGAGGCACACACAGCATCTCTGCTCCTTCTCTAAGGACCCATGGGGAGATGTTGTCCGGTCCCATCGCCTTTGAGGTGTCAAGGTCACTTAAGAGCTTCTTCACCTCCTCCTCAGTTGTTCGTATGTCATCCAACACTTGTTGGTATATTCCCTCTTGATGTTCCCTTCTGTGCTGTCTTCCCACAGCCCTTCCTGTCTCTACTGTAAAAACTTCCTTAAATCTCCTGTTCAGCTCCTCACATACCTCCTGATCATTTCTTGTGAGTTCTCCACCTTCTGTCCTTAATCTGATCACCTGGTCTTTGACTGTTGTCTTCCTCCTGATGTGGCTATACAACAGTTTCGGGTCAGTCTTGATTCTCGATGCTATGTCATTTTCATACTGTCGCTGGGCCTCCCTCCTTACCTGTGCGTACTCATTCCTGGCTCTGCGACTGATCTCCCTATTTTCGTGTGTTCTCTGCCTTCTGTACTTTTTCCATTCTCTATTGCACTTTGTTTTTGCCTCCTTACACCGTCGGGTAAACCAGGGGCTTGTTCTGGTCTTCCCGTTGTTACTGTTGCCCTTGGGAATGAACCTTTCCACTGCCTCCTTGCATTTTGTTGCTACATATTCCATCATTTCATTTACTGGCTTTCCTGCCAGTTCTCTGTCCCACTGGACCTCCCGCATGAAGTTCTTCAACCCTATGTAGTCCCCTCTTTTATAGTCAGGCTTTTCCCATTCTACTCCTGTTATTCTCTCCACTTGCAGCTCTACTATGTATTCAAAGCACAGAACCACGTGGTCGCTAGCTCCTAGGGGACTCTCATACTTGATATCCTCAATGTCTGAGCTGCCCAGGGTGAACACAAGGTCCAATCTTGCTGGTTCATCCTCCCCTCTCACTCTGGTAGTGTCCTTAACATGTTGGTGCATGAGGTTTTCCAGCACCACGTCCAACATCCTGGCTCTCCATGTTTCGGGACCCCCATGTGGCTCCAGGTTTTCCCAGTCAATCTCCCTGTGGTTGAAATCCCCCATAACCAGCAACTTTGCTCTGCTGGAGTGAGCTCTTCTTGCCACCTCAGCAAGTGTGTCCACCATTGCTCTGTTGCTCTCTTCATATTCCTCTCTTGGCCTCCTGCAGTTCTGTGGTGGATTATACATCACTGCAATGACCACTTTGTGTTCCCCAGACTGAAGTGTACCTGCTATGTAGTCTCTTTCTCCTGTCTCATCTATTCCTTCCATTTTCTCGAATTTCCATCTGTTTTTTACGAGCAGAGCAACCCCACCTCCCCCCCTACCCCTTCTATCTTTCCTCATGATCTGGTATCCTTGTGGGAAGATTGCATCTGTTATTGTCTCCATGAGTTTTGTTTCTGTAACTGCTATGATGTCTGGGGACTTCTCATTGATTCTTTCTTGCCATTCCTCATGTTTGTTCGTTAATCCATCTGCATTTGTGTACCAAACCTTCAACTTCTGTTCTAATACTGTAACTGTGGTGCGGGGGGTGGAAACAGAGGGATCGGTGTGTGATGGTTGGTTTGGAATGTTCAGTTGCCTTGGGGGTGTCGTGGCTGGAGTCCTTCTGCAGGTGTTTCTGGGGGGTGCGCTTGTCCTTCCATTTGATCCTGGGTTATTCTGCTCTCCTTTTTCATTTCCTCCCATTTCTCCTTTCGTTTTTGAACTCTCTCTTTCATTGTCTTCCTTTCGTCCTGTGTTCTGTCTCGGTCGAGGTACACACTCCGGAACTCCTGCTTGCCTCTCAGCCGTGCTTTCTCCTGCAGGATCATGGTTCGGGTTGATTCTGCCTTGAAAATTACTTTGAGAGGCCGATTCCTTTTCTTTGTGAACCACCCAATTCTCCGAAAATTTGCCACCTGGGTCATGTCCCCCTCGCCTATCACCTTCATGATGTCTTCAATCGCTTTTTTCTCCTCCTGCTTTCTTTCATCATAAGTTTCCCCTTTAGCTTCGTCTAGCCCATAGACAAACACGGATCTCTCCCTTTCCACCTCCCACTGTGACTCCCATTGCATCCTCTGATGTGTTTTAGTTCCTTCCCGTGGAGTGTTCCTTCCTTCAGTCCCTTCCCTCGTTATGGCCCCTATGCTTCTTGGTTTATCCTTCCTGCTCACTTGCTCCTGGCCCCCACAGGTATCTGGTAAGGTCCTTGCACATGTCCTAGTTCCATCAATGTCTTCCAACCTCTCTTTCTGTCCTAGAGTGCTCCCTGTCTTTGTTTTGGCCCCATGTGGGTTTGACAGGACCTCTGCATACAGTTTAGTTTCCATGCTTCCTTCGGACCTGTTGTCTGTGTTCGATGTAGCCATTGCCGATGCTACTTCTGTAATATCTTTGTCTCTGTGCTGTTTCAGATGTCTCAGCTCCTCTTCTAATCTCTCTATCTTGATTTCTGCTGCTGTGGCCTGTTGCTTCCACCTTCTGCATTCTGCTGCTAACCTCTCTTCCATCTTCCTTTCCAGCTCATCTAGTCTCCTTCCCCAGTCTTCCTCCCTTTTTTTGAGCTCTATCTCCCATTCCTCCCTCTCAGATTCGTCCTTGGAGCCCCTTGTCCTCATCCTGGTTAGGGGGAGGGGAATAGACGGTTAGGAGAGGGGATGGATGGTTGTGGGGGAGGGGGAGGATGGTTATTGGAGGGGCAGAGATAGTTGGGGGAGGGAGTTAGATGGTTTGGGGGAGGGAGTTAGATGGTTTGGGGGAGAGAGGGGATGGATGGTTATGGGGGAGGGGGAGGATGGTTATTGGAGGGAGGGAGGTTGTTGGGCGGGGGTTAGACGGTTTGGGGAGGGGTTAGGTGGTTTGGGGGAGGGGTAGGTGGCTAAGGCTAAAGTGTCAAGTGGCGGACGGTGTGTGTGTGTGTGTGTGTGTGTGTGTGTGTGTGTGTGTGTGTGTGTGTGTGTGTGTGTGTGTGTGTGTGTGTGTGTGTGTGTGTGAATGTGTGTGTGTGAATGTGTGTGTGTGTGTGTGTGTGTGTGTGTGTGTGTGTGTGTGTGTGTGTGTGTGTGTGTGCGTGTGTGTGTGTGTATGTGTATGTGTATGTGTGTGTGTGTGTTTGTGTGTTTACGTATGTGTGTATGTATGTGTGTGTGTGTATGTGTGTATGTGTGTGTATGTGTGTGTGTGTGAGTGTCTACCCTTGTGTGTGTGTGCTTGTGTGTGAGGGAGGGAGGGTTAGGGGGGGGGGTTGAGAGGTCCGTCGTGTAGGCACAAATTTAGTCTCATTTATCTTTCCCAATTATGCTACTCTCTCCACTTATTGCCCTTTCTGGATTTACGTGTTAATTGTTGCTGGTTATTATCATTTTCCTTGTTCACATTGAGAGAGGACTTCCTAGCTTCCTAAGTATTCTTACTGCTAATAACTACCGGTAGTAACACTGCCTGTGTGCGTGTGTGCGTGTGTGTGTGTGTGAGTGTGTGTGTGTGTGTGTGTGTGTGTGTGTGTGTGTGTGTGTGAGTCTTGTGCGGTGTAATGACTGGCCGCAACTTCTTGTGACCTGACTAAACCCTCCTGGGACCCCCTAGCACCGTCTTACCATGTTGCCCTTAAAAGCTTGTCCCACCTACCTTCTCACACTCGTCAACACTATATTCTCTATGTCTATGCTATTTCTATTCTAATTCTGGTAATAGCTTGCAGGAGTGAGTGACCAGTATCAAACAGTATACAAGGCCAGCCAGGGCCGTCAACATGCAAACCACAACTAGGCGAATAAACTTGCGGTTGACAGTTGCCAGCTGCTGATGACGTAGTCGTACGTAGGCCTTAAATCCCTATTTTTGGAGATCCTTCACCCGTGATGATTATAACCATATATTCCGCTTCCTCACTTCACTCTTCACTGATGGAAGTATACACTTCACATTATATACACTTCACTTCATATGTATAATGGCACACAACTTGTCGTGACGTCACTTCATCAGGCCTACCGCTGCCAATGTGGCAACAGCGCCTAAGACCCCCAACGGTTTGCGCTTTGAAATATTATGATTTCAGCTTTCCTCTCACTTTCTTTAACTAATAACTTTAATTATCACTCGTAGTATTGTTCACTGACGTTCCACTACCACTGATTACTTCTAGCTGATATTACGCGTCTTTCAACGCCAAGGTTCTCGGAGCCTTGTTACCCACG
>NC_091350.1:42500-57500 GCF_038502225.1 Cherax quadricarinatus
CTAACCCAACTATATATTTTTTAGATTTGTTTACAATAATTTAATGCTAAACAAACACAGTGAAATATATTTTTCTCGTTAGGTTCAGAATGATTTTGGCGAAATTATTGCATACACAAATTTTCGCTTGTCCTATATGGCAAGATGAGCGTTGCTATTTAAGCCAAGATAGCAAATTCTGCCTATTCGGCACCACACACACACACACACACACACACACATATATATATATATATATATATATATATATATATATATATATATATATATATATATATATATATATATATATATATATATATATATATATATATATATATATATATATATATATATACTGTAGAACAAGAACATAGAAGAACCGTAACACAGAAGTGGAATATACAGAAAAATGGAATATAAAAGACCGGTAATATTGAATTTAGACAATAGTGCACATCCGTGTCTTGCAAGATGACTCTATTTTCCACGTCTCTGGAAAGTTTATCTTTGAAGATCTAGTGGAAGGGTGGGAATGCAAACAAACCATGAAGTAAGATGAAAAAGGAATGAAGGAAGAGTGGAATAAAGAAGGGGTTGGTAAATAGAAAGGAAGAAACAAGGAGAGGAGAGCCTAAGTAAACGTTTGATACGCAAAAAATTGTATGCGATCCCAGAGGCAAAAAAGGTAATTATTTTTTTAAGTGAAGAGAAAGGGGGGGGGGGAAGAGATAGATGGTAAAGGAGGAGGGAAAGAGGAAGAGTTGAATAAAGGAAGGAAGTAGAGGGATGGTACAAATGAAGGAAAAAGAAAGACGGAACTGATGGAGGAAGATTTAGATTTTGTCGACGGTGGCGCAAGAGCACATGGATACACAAAATTCCTAGGAACTAGACCCAAAAGGGTTAACAGGAGTACATCTGAATTTTTATCTACAGTTCATTTATCTGTTACAAGCAAATTTAGGAAATTTGCTTAAAATATCCAGTATGTTATTTTTATAAATTAGATATTTTGACATGTTGCATAGGTTATCATAGTGAAAGAATGAAGGTTCTACTATTGCTAATGAACAAGGCACATGTTCAACATTTGGGTATCTTCAGGGCCGGATTAAGGGATGTGGGGCCCCCGGGGCTACTGCCCCGGGGGCCCCACTTTAATCCTGGGTATTCCTGGGTATCCTCACTGCCAAAATATTTCTCCGCCTCACCTCTTCGGCTTCACATTGTTCCAGGCTTTGGAGCTGCTCCAGGCTGAGGGACTGACCACCTCAACACTACATCAACGTGGGTGCTGGACGGATTTCGTGTGGAAACATTAGGACGGGGTTCTTTTAAGTTATCAGCTGTCCCTGTTTACCTAGCAGGCAATAAGTACCTGGGTGTTAGCCGACTGTCGCGGGTCGCATCCTGGGGACAAAATTAATCTAAGTTGCGGGAAATGCTCTGCATAACAAGGGGCTTTCTATATAGTATGTCACTGATGTCAGCTATGGTCTGTATAAGTTGTGTCATGAGCTTGTAGAAATTAAGATTATTATTATTATTATTATTATTATTATTATCATCATCTCCACTGCTTCTGCTACCTTCTTTCTAGTCGACTGAAGAAGTCTACTGTTTAGACAGAATGTTTTGGAATAAAGACACTAATTGTTGAAAATGTGTCTAACTTATCCTTACACAGTGTTAAGACTAAGTATAATAGAGCCCAGGAAAAGTGTGAGGTAGCTCACAAGTACCTCAAAGACCACCCTCGGAGCCTGGACTCAACACCAGCAGCTAAAACAAGGCAAGTACACTCACGAGTCCCAGCAAGACCTGTTTGCTTCACAACTTACAAGAGTAAACTTTTTACTTACTGCCCACCACAACACCATTGAAAAGTTACAGTTCCTTAGTAATTTGAAAGGCACTCGTGTTCTGAAGAAGGCTATTTCTTTTCAGCTTTTTGAAAAATACTTTAAATACCTATAATAAAATATGTTATATATATATATATATATATATATATATATATATATATATATATATATATATATATATATATATATATATATATATATATATATATATATATATATATATATATATATATATATATAAGATGCAGAATCGCAGGGAGGAGTTGAATGATAGCTAGAGGCCTTTCGTGTTGCAATCATCGCATCATCAGGAGCTTGCGGTGTTGCAGAAATGAGTAGCAAGTCCAGCTAGTTTCGTTCAAGGGAACGATTCATTCTCCTAAGCGGGTGGAGCGCTCGATCACCTCGTTGATGGTAATCATTCCAGCCAATAAGACACTCTCTCTCTCTCATACCGTCAAATGATCCACATCTTATTGTCACTTCTGTTTATTAATGACAGCGTTCACTGTTCCATATTAAGATGACTGGTGTTGAAAAATCACTCTTCTCTCACGAGGCCTGGTCACAGACCGGGCCCCGGGGGCGTTGGTACCCGAAACCCTCTCCAGGTATACTCCAGACATACTCCAGGTATACTCCAGATATACTCCAGGTATACATGTTACAAATATAGTAGAAACAGCGATTTTGGAGAAGCGAGGAAATATGTAAATCAGCCATGTTATTACTGAGTCTAACTCTTTCTTGTTAAGTGGTAATTGTTGACTGTTGTTGGCTGTTGTTGAAGGTTGTTAGCTGTTGTTGACTTTTGTTGGCTGCTCTTGACTGTTGTTTTCCTGTTGTTGGCTATTGTTGACTATTGTCGGCTGTTGTTGACGGCTGTTGGCTGTTGTTGGCTGTTGTTGACTTTTGTTGACTGTTGTTGACTGTTAGTGACTATTGTTTGCTGTTGTTGACTATTGTTGAATGTTGTTGACTGTTGGCGAATGATGTTAACTGTTGATGATTGTTGTTGACTGTTGTTGACTGTTGTTGGCTGTTGTTGAAGGTTATTAGCTGTTGTTGACTGTTGTTTTCCTGTTGTTTGCTGTTGTTAACTGTATTAGCCGTTGTCGTTCTTTTTCGTTGTTCTTGACCATTGTTCTTATTCGTCGTTGTTGTTGTTGTTGTTGTTGTTGTTGTTGTTGCTGCTGCTGTTGTTGTTGTAGTTGCTGCTGTTGTTGTTGTTGTTGTTGTTGTTGTTGTTGTTGTTGTTGTTGTTGTTGTTGTTGTTGATGTAGTTGTTGCTGTTGTTGTTGTTGTTGTTGCACTTCTTCTACTTCTATTACTACTACTACTACTACTACCACTACTACTACTACTACTACTTCTACTATTACTACTGCTACTACTACTGTTTCTACTGTTACTATTACTACTACAACTACTACTACTACTACTACTACCACTACTACTACTACCACTACTACTACTACTACTACTACTACTACTACTACTATTACTTCTACTACTACTACTTTTTTCTATTTAACTTTCACCTTTCTCTTCTTTTTCTTCAGTTTTCAGCTGTTTTCTCATCTTCTCCCACCGCCCCGGGAGGAACGTGTGTGAACTTGAGAACGACTCATCAGATCAACTCCAAACTTTAAAAAGTAGCGAAACTTAGTTAAACTAAACCTGAGAATGCTGCTGGGAGATACTGTACCACAGTGGGTGGTACTGTACCATACTGGGTGGTACTGTACCATACTGGGAGGTACTGTACCATACTGGGAGGTACTGTACCATACTGGGTGATACTGTACCATACTGGGTGGTACTGTGCTATACTGGGTGGTACTCTACCATACTGGGTGGTACTGTACCATACTGGGAGGTACTGTACCATACTGGGAGGTACTGTACCATACTGGGTGGTACTGTACCATACTGGGTGGTACTGTATCATGCTGGGAGGTACTGTACCATACTGGGTGGTACTGTACCATACTGGGTGGTACTGTACCATACTGGGTGGTACTGTATCATGCTGGGAGGTACTGTACCATACTGGGTGGTACTGTACCATACTGGGTGGTACTGTACCATACTGGGTGGTACTGTATCATGCTGGGAGGTACTGTACCATACTGGGTGGTACTGTACCATACTGGGTGGTACTGTACCATACTGGGTGGTACTGTACCATACTGGGTGGTACTGTACCATACTGGGTGGTACTGTATCATGCTGGGAGGTACTGTACCATACTGGGTGGTACTGTACCATACTGGGTGGTACTGTACCATACTGGGTGGTACTGTATCATGCTGGGAGGTACTGTACCATACTGGGTGGTACTGTACCATACTGGGTGGTACTGTACCATACTGGGAGGTACTGTACCATACTGGGTGGTACTGTATCATGCTGGGAGGTAGTGTATCATGCTGGGAGGTAGTGTACCATACTGGGAGGTACTGTACCATACTAGTTTTTACTGCACCATACTTGTAGGTACTGTACCATACTGGGTGGTACTGTACCATACTGGGAGGTACTGTACCATACTGGGAGATACTGTACCATAGTGGGTGGTACTGCACAATAGTGGGTGGTACTGTACCATATTGGGTGGTACTGTACCATAGTGGGTGGTACTGTACCATATTGGGTTGTACTGTACCATACTGGGAGGTACTGTACCATACTGGGAGGTACTGTACCATACTGGGTGATACTGTACCATACTGGGTGGTACTGTGCCGTACTGAGAGGTACTGTACCATACTGGGTGGTACTGTACCATACTGCGTGGTACTGTACCATACTGGGTGATACTGTACTATACTGGGAGGTACTGTACCATACTGGGTGGTACTGTACCATACTGGGTGGTACTGTACCATACTGGGTGATACTGTACCATACTGGGTGGTACTGTGCTATACTGGGTGGTACTCTACCATACTGGGTGGTACTGTGCCATACTGGGAGGTACTGTACCATACTGGGAGGTACTGTACCACACTGGGTGGTACTGTACCATACTGGGAGGTACTGCATCATGCTGGGAGGTACTGTACCATACTGGGAGGTACTGTACCATACTAGTTTTTACTGCACCATACTGGGAGGTACTGTACCACACTGGGTGGTACTGTACCATACTGGGAGGTACTGTACCATACTGGGAGGTACTGTATCATGCTGGGAGATACTGTACCATACTGGGAGGTACTGTACCGCACTGGGAGGTACTGTACCATACTGGGAGGTACTATACCATACTGGGTGATACTGTACCATACTGGGTGGTACTGTACCAAACTGAGAGTTACTGTACCATTCTGGGAGGTACTGTACCATACTGGGAGGTACTGTACCATACTGGGAGGTACTGTACCATGCTGGGAGGTACTGTACCATACTGGGAGGTACTGTACCATACTGGGAGATACTGTACCATACTGGGAGAGACTGTACCAAACTGAGAGTTACTGTACCATTCTGGGAGGTACTGTACCATACTGGGAGGTACTGTACCATACTGGGAGATACTGTACCATACTGGGAGGTACTGTACCATACTGGGTGATACTGTACCATACTGGGTGGTACTGTACCATACTGGGTGGTACTGTACCATACTGGGTGGTACTGTGCCATACTGGCTGGTACTCTACCATACTGGGTGGTACTGTGCCATACTGGGAGGTACTGTACCATACTGGGAGGTACTGTACCACACTGGGTGGTACTGTACCATACTGGGAGGTACTGCATCATGCTGGGAGGTACTGTACCATACTGGGAGGTACTGTACCACACTAGTTTTTACTGCACCATACTGGGAGGTACTGTACCACACTGGGTGGTACTGTACCATACTAGGAGGTACTGTACCATACTGGGAGGTACTGTATCATGCTGGGAGATACTGTACCATACTGGGAGGTACTGTACCGTACTGGGAGGTACTGTACCATACTGGGAGGTACTGTACCATACTGGGAGATACTGTACCATACTGGGAGAGACTGTACCAAACTGAGAGTTACTGTACCATTCTGGGAGGAACTGTACCATACTGGGAGGTACTGTACCATACTGGGAGGTACTGTACCATGCTGGGAGGTACTGTACCATACTGGGAGGTACTGTACCATACTGGGAGATATTGTACCATACTGGGAGAGACTGTACCAAACTGAGAGTTACTGTACCATTCTGGGAGGTACTGTACCATACTGGGAGGTACTGTACCATACTGGGAGATACTGTACCATACTGGGAGATACTGTACCATAATGAGAGTTACTGTACCATTCTGGGAGGTACTGTACCATACTTGGAGGTACTGTACCATACTGGGTGGTACTGTACCATACTGGGTGGTACTGTACCATACTGTGTGGTACTGTGCCATACTGGGAGGTACTGTACCATACTGGGAGGTACTGTATCATGCTGGGAGGTACTGTACCATACTGGGAGGTACTGTACCATACTAGTTTTTACCGCACCAAACTTGGAGGTACTGTACCATACTAAGTGGTACTGTACCATACTGGGAGGTACTCTACCATACTGGGAGGTACTGTACCATACTGGGTGGTACTGTACCATACTGGGAGATACTGTACCATAGTGGGTGGTACTGCACCATAGTGGGTGGTACTGTACCATATTGGGTGGTACTGTACTATAGTGGGTGGTACTGTACCATATTGGGTGGTACTGTACCATACTGGGTGGTACTGTACCATACTGGGAGGTACTGTACCATACTGGGTGGTACTGTACCATACTGGGAGGTACTGTACCATACTGGGAGGTACTGTACCAAACTGGGTGGTACTGTACCATACTGGGTGGTACTGTACCATACTGGGTGGTACTGTACCATACTGGGTGGTACTGTGCCATACTGGGAGGTACTGTACCATACTGGGAGGTACTGTACCATACTGGGAGGTACTGTACTATACTGGGTGGTACTGTACCATACTGGGTGGTACTGTACCATACTGGGTGGTATTGTACCATACTGGGAGGTACTGTGCCATACTGGGAGGTACTGTACCATACTGGGAGGTGCTGTACCATACTGGGAGGTACTGTACCATACTGGGAGGTACTGTATCATGCTGGGAGGTACTGTACCATACTGGGAGGTACTGTACCATACTGGGAGGTACTGTACCATACTGGGAGGTACTGTATCATGCTGAGAGGTACTGTACCATACTGGGAGATACTGTACCATACTGGTAGGTACTGTCCCATACTGGGAGGTACTGTACCATACTGGGAGGTACTGTACCATACTGGGAGGTACTGTACCATACTGGGAGGTATTGTATCATGCTGGGAGGTACTGTACCATACTGGGAGGTACTGTACCATACTGGGCGATACTGTACCATACTGGGAGAGACTGTACCAAACTGAGAGTTACTGTACCATTGTGGGAGGTACTGTACCATACTGGGAGGTACTGTACCATACTGGGAGATACTGTACCAAACTGAGAGTTACTGTACCATTCTGGGAGGTACTGTACCATACTGGGAGGTACTGTACCATACTGGGAGGTACTGTACCATGCTGGGAGATACTGTACCAAACTGAGAGTTACTGTACCATTCTGGGAGGTACTGTACCATACTGGGAGGTACTGTACCATACTGGGCGATACTGTACCATACTGGGAGAGACTGTACCAAACTGAGAGTTACTGTACCATTCTGGGAGGTACTGTACCATACTGGGAGGTACTGTACCATACTGGGAGATACTGTACCATACTGGGAGATACTGTACCAAACTGAGAGTTACTGTACCATTCTGGGAGGTACTGTACCATACTGGGAGGTACTGTACCATACTGGGAGATACTGTACCAAACTGAGAGTTACTGTACCATTCTGGGAGGTACTGTACCATACTGGGAGGTACTGTACAATACTGGGAGGTACTGTACCATGCTGGGAGGTATTGTACCATCCTGGGAGGTACTGTACTATACTGGGAGGTACTGTACCATACTGGGAGGTACTGTACAATACTGGGAGGTACTGTACCATACTGGGAGGTACTGTACCATACCATCCTGGGAGGTACTGTACTATACTGGGAGGTACTGTACCATACTGGGAGGTACTGTACAATACTGGGAGGTTGTTAGGTAAGACACATATGCAGCAGTTAGACAACTTTATTCCGAAACGTTTCGCCTACACAGTAGGCTTCTTCAGTCGAATACAGAAAGTAGGCAGGAACAGTAGAGATGTGAAGACGATGTAATCAGTCCATCACCCTTAAAGTCGTAGAATTTGAGGTTGTCAGTCCCTCGGCCTGGAGAAGTTCAGTTCCATAGTCAGGAACTATCTGAAGATCAAGCGACAGTGCGGAGACTTAAATACTGTCGGAAGGAGAGGTGCAGGGTAGTAGTAGTAGTAGTAGTAGTAGTAGTAGTAGTAGTAGTAGTAGTAGTAGTAGTAGTAGTAGTGAGAGGCAACTGAGAGGTCATGTCCCTCTCAGATCCAACCCTTCTCACTTGAAAAGCTTGTCCAAGGTGTTTTCTGTACCAAGATGCCACGTGTTGCAGTGTCTGACAAGATGAACATCAAAATGGTATACAATACCGACAGGTTGTTAGGTAAGACACATATGCAACAGTTAGACAACTTTATTCCGAAACGTTTCGCCTACACAGTAGGCTTCTTCAGTCGAATACAGAAAGTAGGCAGGAACAGTAGAGATGTGAAGACGATGTAATCAGTCCATCACCCTTAAAGTCGTAGAATTTGAGGTTGTCAGTCCCTCGGCCTGGAGAAGTTCAGTTCCATAGTCAGGAACTATCTGAAGATCAAGCGACAGTGCGGAGACTTAAATACTGTCGGAAGGAGAGGTGCAGGGTAGTAGTAGTAGTAGTAGTGGTAGTAGTAGTAGTAGTAGTGAGAGGCAACTGAGAGGTCATGTCCCTCTCAGATCCAACCCTTCTCACTTGAAAAGCTTGTCCAAGGTGTTTTCTGTACCAAGATGCCACGTGTTGCAGTGTCTGACAAGATGAACATCAAAATGGTATACAATACCGACAGGTTGTTAGGTAAGACACATATGCAACAGTTAGACAACTTTATTCCGAAACGTTTCGCCTACACAGTAGGCTTCTTCAGTCGAATACAGAAAGTAGGCAGGAACAGTAGAGATGTGAAGACGATGTAATCAGTCCATCACCCTTAAAGTCGTAGAATTTGAGGTTGTCAGTCCCTCGGCCTGGAGAAGTTCAGTTCCATAGTCAGGAACTATCTGAAGATCAAGCGACAGTGCGGAGACTTAAATACTGTCGGAAGGAGAGGTGCAGGGTAGTAGTAGTAGTAGTAGTAGTAGTAGTAGTAGTAGTAGTAGTAGTAGTAGTATTGAGAGGCAACTGAGAGGTCATGTCCCTCTCAGATCCAACCCTTCTCACTTGAAAAGCTTGTCCAAGGTGTTTTCTGTACCAAGATGCCACGTGTTGCAGTGTCTGACAAGATGAACATCAAAATGGTATACAATACCGACAGGTTGTTAGGTAAGACACATATGCAACAGTTAGACAACTTTATTCCGAAACGTTTCGCCTACACAGTAGGCTTCTTCAGTCGAATACAGAAAGTAGGCAGGAACAGTAGAGATGTGAAGACGATGTAATCAGTCCATCACCCTTAAAGTCGTAGAATTTGAGGTTGTCAGTCCCTCGGCCTGGAGAAGTTCAGTTCCATAGTCAGGAACTATCTGAAGATCAAGCGACAGTGCGGAGACTTAAATACTGTCGGAAGGAGAGGTGCAGTAGTAGTAGTAGTAGTAGTAGTAGTAGTAGTAGTAGTAGTGAGAGGCAACTGAGAGGTCATGTCCCTCTCAGATCCAACCCTTCTCACTTGAAAAGCTTGTCCAAGGTGTTTTCTGTACCAAGATGCCACGTGTTGCAGTGTCTGACAAGATGAACATCAAAATGGTATACAATACCGACAGGTTGTTAGGTAAGACACATATGCAACAGTTAGACAACTTTATTCCGAAACGTTTCGCCTACACAGTAGGCTTCTTCAGTCGAATACAGAAAGTAGGCAGGAACAGTAGAGATGTGAAGACGATGTAATCAGTCCATCACCCTTAAAGTCGTAGAATTTGAGGTTGTCAGTCCCTCGGCCTGGAGAAGTTCAGTTCCATAGTCAGGAACTATCTGAAGATCAAGCGACAGTGCGGAGACTTAAATACTGTCGGAAGGAGAGGTGCAGGGTAGTAGTAGTAGTAGTAGTAGTAGTAGTAGTAGTAGTAGTAGTAGTAGTAGTAGTAGTATTGAGAGGCAACTGAGAGGTCATGTCCCTCTCAGATCCAACCCTTCTCACTTGAAAAGCTTGTCCAAGGTGTTTTCTGTACCAAGATGCCACGTGTTGCAGTGTCTGACAAGATGAACATCAGCCTCCAAATTCTACGACTTTAGGGTGATGGACTGATTACATCAATCTTCACATCTCTGCTGTTTCTGCCTGCTCTGTATTCGACTAGAGAAGCCTGCTGTGTAGGCGAAACGTTTCGGAATAAAGTTGTCACAACTGTTGCATATGTGTCTTACCTAACAACCTATCAGTATTAACTGCTACCATTTGATGTTCATCTTAATCAGGCTACTAACATGTCTTCTGAAAAAAACACCTTGGTTTCTTTCAGAAAGTGAGAAGAATTGGATCTGAGGATTATGACCTCTCCTTACACTGCTGCTGCACTGCTGCTACTACCTGCTACTACCTGCACCTCTCCTTCCGAGCAATGTTTAAATCTCCGCACTATCTGATGTCAGGTGGTTCTGACTATGGAACGAACTCTCCGAGCCGAACGACCTCAAATCTACGACACAATGATGGACTGATTATCGTCACCTCTGCTATTTCTTCTACTTTTCTGTAGTCGACGAAGAGAAAGCGTGTGAGCGAAACGTTTCGGAATGGGGTGTCTGCAACTGTTGCATGTAATGATCTTGCCTAACAACCTGTCGTGTGCCATTTTGATGTTCATCTTGTCCGAACACTGCAGCTTGCGTGCTGTTGCAAAGCACCTTGAACAAGCTTTTCAGTGAGAAGGAGTTGGATACAGAGGACATGACCTCGGTGCCTCTCACTACTACTACTGCTACTACTGCTACTACTACCACCTCTCCTTTGTGATGTTAAGTCTCCGCATGTCTGATCTTCGGGTGGATTCCCTGACTATGGGCGAACTCAGGCAGACTGACAACTTCAAATTCTGCATTTAGGTGATGAAGACTGATTATCGTCTTCATCTCTACTGTTCTCACTTCTGTATTCGACTGAAAGAAAACTTACTATTGAGCAGGAGTAAGATGTCTAACTTTATTGCATATGTGTCTTTTCTTCTTGTCGATGTGCTCTACGACCACGATGTTCTCAATACTGAAATTGCTGTACTGTTCTGCTAGGTATTGTATCATACTTGAAGGTACTGTACCATCCTGGGAGGTACTGTACTATACTGGGAGGTACTGTACTTGATCCGAGGAATTGGACCTACTCTCCCATTTCACAGATCAGACCGTGTTGACTATCATTCTTCAGGCGCTGTACAACCCTAATAGGTTTAATAATAATAATAATAATAATAATAATAATAATAATAATAATAATAATAATAATAATAATAATAATAATAATAATAATAATAATAATAATTATTATTATTATTATTATTATTATTATTATTATTATTATTATCATTTTGGATATAGTAGGATTGATAGTATAGAGGACTGTAGCTAGTATAGAGGACTGGAATTAGAGTATGGTATTGTAACTAGTATAGTGGATTGGAACTAGTATAAATGATTGAAACTAGTACACATGATTGGAAGTAGTTTAAATGATTGGAAAGTTATGGAAATCAAGAGAGAAGACCGGAGATGAAGTATACCCATTCCAAAAGCTCATCCATATCCCATAACACTTCCCCAAACCACACACATTTCCCAGACATACTTCTACCCTGACACACTCATTGCCCCAACACACTTACACTCCAACACCAGACAAACAACACAATTACTTAACTGTCCAGGTGCAGAAAATCGTAATTCTAAGAGAGAAGTTAATTCTAAGTGAATGAGAAACCCAGAAACATGATGGTGTTACAGCATAACAGTGATCCTGGCTGAGTCCATGTTAATACTGGACCCACCACACCAGTCCTGGTATATAGTCTCCTGATTTGCATAGATATTAATGACTGGGAAGGAACCGGAGGGGAAGGGATAGAAGAGGAAGAGAGAAGGAGGTGGAGAAGGAAGAGAAGGAATGGTTGAAGAAGAAGGAATAGGAGGAGGAGTAGGGCTTAGGAGACGTCTAGACGTATACAGGCACAACTTTTGGCTAAGGAATTTATATGTGACTGGTGATAGGACAGTAATATGATGGTTTTGCTACATAGGAAGTGCTGATAAGAGCTTAGTAAAGATAGGAGAAGAGAGAGAGAGCGAGAGAGAGAGAGAGAGAGAGAGAGAGAGAGAGAGAGAGAGAGAGAGAGAGAGAGAGAGAGAGAGAGAGAGAGAGAGAGAGAGAGAGAGAGAGAGAGAAGGAAAAGAAAAGATGTATTAGACACTGAAGTAGAATGACAGGGAGACATAAGAAAATGAGGGAAGAGATGTGTAGTAGCAGCGGTGTGGATGTTAGGGTCAACATTCATCACAAGACGGAGTGTTCGCCACAATAACCTCTCACGCTGAAACTATAAATATGTAAATTATAGGTAAGGTAATCCCACGCATGAGCACAACCAGGCCTCTGTAACAACTTACACGGATCAGTAGATGGACGAGGGTACTTGTTATAGTTCCACTCTGACTGGAACCTCCCACTGTGATTGAAACCTCCCACTGTGATTGAAACCTACTGTGACTAATTGTGCAGATGTTGCAACAGTCTCAACAGTGAAAAATAATAGATTTTGAGGGACTGCAAATGGGGGGATGGGGTTATCTTTCTAAGAAAGTACCTTAATGCTGGTAAAGGGCTCTTGATTCAAGAAACTGGAGCTCCCTCACCTCCCTCAGGCCAAATCTGTTTATATCATGAAGAGGGTCACACCCGGAACCTGTAAACGAAAGATGTCACACCAGGAACATGTAAACAAAAGATATCTATTGTTTTCAGGAAACATTTTGTTAGTCTCAGGGTGGCAGGAATATAGTACATAGTAAATAATATGGCGATGGGAGGCAATGTTCATACACAGCTTCAAGAACAGGCTAAGTCAGGTAGAAAGGGCAGGGTCTGGACCAATGTCTCGACCCCTCTCAAACAAATCTTGGTAAACACGTTCACTCACACAATTCTTGCAACAGTTCAAGAACATCCCACATCTTCATCCATCACAGAACATCTCACATCTTCATCCATCACAGAACATCCCACATCTTCATCCATCACAGAACATCTCACATCTTCATCCATCACAGAACATCCCACATCTTCATCCATCACAGAACATCTCACATCTTCATCCATCACAGAACATCCCACATCTTCATCCATCACAGAACATCTCACATCTTCATCCATCACAGAACATCTCACATCTTCATCCATCACAGAACATCTCACATCTTCATCCATCACAGAACGAGTGATATTTACATCTCAATTTGCTCAGTCATAAGAATGAGACGAACTACGTTGTTATGTTCCGAGGGCTGGTTCCGTCTCCCACCAGTCATTATTCAGATTTACTTGTCTCCCACTTCCTTTATCCTCTTTACCCTTCGTCACCCCTCTACCCCTCTACCCCCTCTTCCTTTTTTAATCCTTATTTTTCCTCCCATTTCATTTTAATACTTCTCACCCTTTCTTCCCTTTCACACTCCCCCATGCTCCTTCCTTATCTCCTTTTCCCTTCTCCCTCATCCCTATTCCATCCCACTCTTCCATCTCCTTCAGCATCCTGGCCTCGTTCTCCTATCGACGATTCTGTTGAGGAAAAAAACACACATTGGAATGAGGAACGATCATCCAGAGGGACGTTCATGAAGATGCACATCCGCCAGGGGTCGCACGGGGGAATCCGGATTCCTCAGACAGAATTATCAGAAACGTAAACATTGCTGCCCTGACTCTTCTCTCTCGATTTTCCTATAGATATTTTTTGTCATTATTCCTTTCAGAGTGTGCTTCGTCTTCTACATATTTTTTTGGTGCAATTTTCTTGCTTTTATTTGTTCTTGTTAGATTTTGTTGTTATTAATGCTGGTGTTGTTGTTGCTGATACTCTTTTGTTGTTGGTGTCTGTTTTGCTGCTGTTGTCAGGAGCTCGTAAACACGGCAGGGCCAGGAGCTATGAACCGACTCTTCCAAAAAACAACACACAGAAAATAAGATTATCTTCACGTACAAAGCTAAAACATTGTACAATATTTTCAATGTACACAAATACTACACCACAAACACCATAAACTCCTCTCTAATTGGACGAAAAAAAAAACAGTATTCGTTAATATGCAAGTATAGGAGATTTATGTGTTTACTCATCTATATGTGGTTGCAGGGGTCGAATAACAGCTCCTGTCACAGATCCTGTGTGTGTGTGTGTGTGTGTGTGTGTGTGTGTGTGTGTGTGTGTGTGTACGTCTCCCTGAGGCTCTGTATAATGTCTGTTAACTTGTGAAAAACTCAGGAAACCTTCCGAGTGTGGAACAAGCCGCTGCGAAGGTCGATTATCCCACTGTGTACCAAGGGCAGTTGACCCTAACTAAAGCCTGGGCTGGTTAGCTGGTGTACTGTGTTGGTAGTGGAAGAGACGGGAAGCTGGAACGGCACCCACCTGAGTACGGAACGGAAGGAAGAGGGATAGTGAGGAAGAAAACGAGGACGAGGGATGGGGCGAGATAAGAGGTCTTGGAAGGGAATAGTGAAGCAGTGAGAGTATTATTGATGGGAATTGTAGGGTGAAAAGTAGAAGCAGATGAGTAGGTAGAGTAGTTAGAGAAAGAGAGAAGGAGAAGATACGAAAATGCGAAAGGATGAAAGAGCAAAACAAAAACTTGTCTCTCGTTTATCACAATTTACATAATTCTTTCCACTTCCTTCCTCTCTCTATTACTCTCTCTTCTTCACCCTCTTCT
>NC_091350.1:62500-123532 GCF_038502225.1 Cherax quadricarinatus
CAAGGGCTTCGGGGTGAGCATGATTCCGAGCATTTCACCTGAGGTGCACATCACTAGAATAACCGCTGCAACAAATGCGAGACTGCTAAATTTAACGGTAACATTAAAGACTAATTATACGGCGTATGCCAGGGCCATCTTGGAGTATGCAGCGCCAGTATGGAACCCTCACCTGATAAAACGGGCAAAGAATCTGGAAAAAGTGACACTAAATGATAGAAAGACCATACCTGACATGATTACAATGCTCAAAATACTGAGAGGAACTGATAGGATGGAGGGGAAGAGTCTGTGAAGCGAGGGGGAAATCGGGTACACGAGGGCATTTGTGGAAGTTATATGCATAGATGAATCACAGGATGTTAGGAACTACTTTTCAATCCTTAGAGTTGCCAGGAAGCAGAAAGACTTGACAATGAAATGGCAGCGGCAGTTTCCATACACATTCTCAAGAATAGGTATGAAAATGTTCACCCAGCCAGGAGAGAGTGAACCCAGTAACGACCAGCGGAGAGGTGGGGGCCAGGACGTGAGACTCGTCCCCTTCAACCACGAATAAGCGAGTACAAACAGGTGAGTACACACACACACACACACACACACACACACACACACACACACACACACACACACACACACACACACACACACACACACACACATCCAATGTCGGACCTACATTTTGTGGCCCTGAAGCTTGAACTATCATGGCGTCACCATGGCACCCAGCAGCGACAAGCCTATATGATGCCCTAATAATCTTTTAATTTTCATTTTAACTATTAGTTTGTATTGAATTACACTATTTTATTAATATTATTATTTTTTAAAACACCTTCTCATACAGTAGACCAAAATTTTAAAAGCTATATGGACTAAAGTGGCTTTTGGGGCCCCTCAGGGATTAGGGGCTCTCAAACTTCATTAGTTTCAGAGGAGATCCGTCCCTACACACATCCACACATACACAGACATGAACAAACACAAACACCAGCGTACAGACACACACACAGACACACACGACAGAGAACAAAGGCTTCGCTTGACACACAAGAAGAGACATTGTCGACGTTGGAATTATTCATAAATTCTCAATCCTCAGGGAAAAGAAGGAGAAAAAAAACAAGAATTGCACATTGATCGGATCTTCGTAAAATCTGGACAGAATTTTCTTGCCAAAGAAACCTGTTGGTGGAGCCTCGAGGCAGACCATTACTGGGAGGAAGTGGGAGGAGGACGAAGATAAAATAGAGGAGAAGGAAGAGGTGGAGTAATAGAAGAAGGAGGAGTAATAGGAGGAGGAGGAGTAGGAGGAATGAGACGAAATAGAGAAGGAAGAGTAACAACAGCAGCAGCAGCAGCAGAAGCAGCAGCAGCAGCAGCAGCAGCAGCAGCAGCAGCAGCAGCAGCAGCAGCAGCAGCAGCAGCAGTAGCAGTACCAGTAGTGGTAGTAGCAATAGTAGCAATAGTAGTAGTAGTGGTAGTAATGATAGTGGCAGTAGTAGTAGTGGTAGTAATAATAGTAGCAGTAGTAGTAGCAGTGGTAGTAATAGTAGTAGCAGTAGTAGCAGTAATAGTGGTAGTAGTAGTTATAGTAGTAGTAATAATAGTAATTGTAGTAGTAGTAGTAGTAGGAGTAGCAGCAGCAGCAGTAGAAGTAGTAGTAATAGCAAGAGTAGTAGTTGTAGTAGTGGAAGAGGAGGAGGAGAATAATGAGATAGAGGAGAGGTCAAATATGGATGAGGAGAAAGGGGAAAACGAGGATGGGAAGAAGGAAGAGAAAGATAATCTAGGATGAACATGCACAGGATATTAGGAAACATCAAAGTTAAGTATGGAGTACCACGCTATTTACACTCAGACTTCTCTTACAAGTATACACAACATCCCTCTTACGTACATGACTCACGAAATCGTAATGACACGATTGTAAACAAACCATACCGCGGGCGGGGTTAGAACCAGCGACGGTCTGGAGTTTTGAGACTCTGATCGCGGGTTCTAACCCCGCCCGTGGTATGGTCTGTTATATAGTTCATCTTCCTGGGCAGATATGAACTGCCCAGAGGCAGCCACTGTATCGAGTTCAACCCAATATTTACCAGTTGTTTGTCCCATTAATTCTCGTGCCCAATAAGTAAAATTTACGATTTTGGCTTAAATAACAACGCACTTCTTGCCGAATAAGGCAAGCTAAAATTTGTGTATGCAATAATTTCGCAAAAATCATTCTCAACCTAACGAAAAAAAATATATTTCACTCTGTTTGTTTATTATTAAATTATTGTAAACTTATCTAAAATATATTTAGTTGGATTAAGCTAAATTAAAATGCGCTTGTTATAATAAGGTTAGGTTCAATTTCCTAAGGTACTTTTGATAAAAAAATATTAATTTTTATAATAACATAAATGAAAATTATTTCTTTAAATGTATAAGAGAAAATTTGAGAAAAGACTTAATTTTAAATGAGTTCTTGTTAATTGACAAGTTTTACCTATTCGGCACGACATTATATATATATATATATATATATATATATATATATATATATATATATATATATATATATATATATATATATGTCGTGCCGAATAGGCAGAACTTGCGATCTTGGCTTAAATAGCAACGCTCATCTTGCCATATAGGACAAGCGAAAATTTGTGTATGCAATAATTTCGCCAAAATCATTCTGAACCTAACGAAAAAAATATATTTCACTGTGTTTGTTTAGTATTAAATTATTGTAAACAAATCTAAAATATATTTAGTTGGGTTAGGCTAAAATAAATTGTTCTTGTTATAATAAGGTTAGGTAAGTTTTCTAAGATTCTTCTGGAGCAAAATAAAAAAAATTTACATTAATATTAATGAAAAAAATATATCTTTAAACGTATAAGAGAAAATTTTAGAAAGGACTTAATTTTAAATGAGTTCTTGCTAATTGACCAGTTTTACATATTCGGCACGACATATATATATATATATATATATGTCGTGCCGAATATGCAAAACTGGTCAATTAGCAAAAACTCATTTAAAATTAAGTCCTTTCTGAAACTTTCTCTTATACGTTTAAAGATATATTTTTTTCATTAATGTTAATGTAAAAAATATTAATTTTGCACCAGAAGAATCTTAGAAAATTTACCTAACCTTATTATAACAAGAACAATTTATTTTACACAAACCCAACTAAATGTATTTTAAATACGTTTACAATAATTTAATACTAAACAAACACAGTGAAATATATTTTTTTTCGTTAGGTTCAGAATGATTTTGGCGAAATTATTGCATACACAAAGTTTCACTTGTCCTATATGGCAAGATGAGCGTTGCTATTTAAGCCAAGATCGCAAGTTCTGCCTATTCGGCACGACATATATATA
The DNA here is from genome assembly GCF_038502225.1 of Cherax quadricarinatus. Lineage (NCBI taxonomy): Eukaryota > Metazoa > Arthropoda > Malacostraca > Decapoda > Parastacidae > Cherax > Cherax quadricarinatus. The sequence goes on from NC_091350.1 coordinate 65,893, forward strand.
TATATATATATATATATATATATATATATATATATATATATATATACATATATATATATATATATATATATATATATATATATATATATATATATATACATATATATATATATATATATTATATATATATATATATATATATATACATATATATATATATATATATATACATATATATATATATATATATTATATATATATATATATATATATATACATATATATATATATATATATATACATATATATATATATATATATTATATATATATATATATATATATATACATATATATATATATATATATATATATATATATATATATATATATATATATATATATATATTATATATATATATATATACATATATATATATATATATATATATATATATATATATATATATATATATATATATATATATATATATATATATATATATATATATATATATATATTTACCAACATTTCTAAACTCAATATATTAAGAATGTTGACCGTAGGTAAAAAGTTAGAGTCAATATTGAAAACTTTTAAACATCTTCAAATCTTGGGTAGCAGTTTGATGTAAGAACCTTTGTAGTCGCTTTAATGCGTATTTTTTTTTATCCTTTCTAATTTCACGGAGAAAAAGTATTTGAAAATGGCTCAGCAGGTTATAAATTTCTCTCTCATTAATGGATACCAGAGGAAATTGGATGGAGGAAAGTGTACACGAAGATCTTGTAAAATGTTTATCTTTCTAACACAGAGTACACAGATTATTATTATTATTATTATTATTATTATTATTATTATTATTATTATTATTATTATTATTATTATTAATTATTATTATTATTATTAATTATTATTATTATTATTATTATTATTATTATTAGTTATTAATTTTATTATTATATATATTAGTATTATCACTTTATTTTTATTATAATTATTATTATTATTATCATACTATGATTATTATTATTTTATAGTATTATTATTATTATTATTATTATTATTATTATTATTATTATTATTATTATTATTATTATATTAGTATTTTAGCTACATATTTATTATAATTATTATTATTATTCTTGTCATACTATGATTATTATTATTTTATATTCAATGGGAAGCGCTAAAACTGAAAGGGCCACTAAACATCTTGGGGATGAGAGGAAATCAGCTTTGATCCCAGGAAAGAGAACGCAGCTCCAGGTCCTAGAATCACGAGCCCTTCGCCAGCATCAAGGCAGTGTCCCTCAAGGAATTAAAAGAGAGAGAGAGAGAGAGAGAGAGAGAGAGAGAGAGAGAGAGAGAGAGAGAGAGAGAGAGAGAGAGAGAGAGAGAGAGAGAGAGAGAGAGAGAGAGAGAGAGAGAGGTTTAAAGCTAACCATCACCGCTGTCTATCTTCCCTGATGAATGAAGGTGCAAGTAATTACTGACTTTGCTTAATTAACCCAGCCTCGCCCAGCCTTAATTATAGAAATATAAATAAGTGCGTCTACTCCGCACTGAGGAACAGTCACTAATGAAATTCAGTTGTAAGCAGAGGACGACTAGCTCCAGTTCCTTGGAACGAGAGCCCTTCACCAGCCTCGTCGTAAAGGAGGCTCTCCACTCTCCCAAACTTCCCAAGGAACATCAATTTGCTTCGAGTGTTTGAACTGAGCGACTGTGGAATGAGGTTCCAAATCTGCTGCTAAAAAATATGGCTCCGAATGTTGATTTTTATCTCAGTGGGAACACTTGACGACACACTCAGTGGGAACACTTGACGACACACTCAGTGGGAACACTTGACGACACACTCAGTGGGAACACTTGACGACACACTCAGTGGGAACACTTGACGACACACTCAGTGGGAACACTTGACGACACACTCAGTGGGAACACTTGACGACACACTCAGTGGGAACACTTGACGACACACTCAGTGGGAACACTTGACGACACACTCAGTGGGAACACTTGACGACACACTCAGTGGGAACACTCGACGACACACACAGTGGGAACACTTGACGACACACTCAGTGGGAACACTTGACGACACACTCATTGGGAACACTTGACGACACACTCAGTGGGAACACTTGACGACACACTCAGTGGGAACACTTGACGACACACTCAGTGGGAACACTCGACGACACACTCAGTGGGAACACTTGACGATACACTCAGTGGGAACACTTGACGACACACTCAGTGGGAACACTTGACGACACACTCAGCGGGAACACTTGACGACACACTCAGTGGGAACACTTGACGATACACTCAGTGGGAACACTTGACGACACACTCAGTGGGAACACTTGAAGACACACTCAGTGGGAACACTTGACGATACACTCAGTGGGAACACTTGACGATACACTCAGTGGGAACACTTGAAGACACACTCAGTGGGAACACTTGACGATACACTCAGTGGGAACACTTGACGATACACTCAGTGGGAACACTTGACGATACACTCAGTGGGAACACTTGAAGACACACTCAGTGGGAACACTTGACGATACACTCAGTGGGAACACTTGACGATACACTCAGTGGGAACACTTGAAGACACTCAGTGGGAACACTTGAAGACACACTCAGCGGGAACACTTGAAGACACTCAGTGGGAACACTGGACGACACACTCAGTGGGAACACTTGACACACTCATTGGGAACACTTGACGACACACTCAGTGGGAACACTTGACACACTCATTGGGAACACTTGACGACACACTCAGTGGGAACACTTGACATACTCAGTGGAACACTTGACACACTCAGTGGGAACACTTGACATACTCAGTGGAACACTTGACACACTCAGTGGGAACACTTGACACACTCAGTGGGAACACTTGACACACTCAGTGGGAACACTTGACACACTCAGTGGGAACACTTGACACACTCAGTGGGAACACTTGACATACTCAGTGGAACATTTGACATACTCAGTGGGAACACTTGAGACACTCAGTGGGAACACTTGACACACTCAGTGGGAACACTTGACACACTCAGTGGGAACACTTGACACACTCAGTGGAACACTTGACACACTCAGTGGAACACTTGACACACTCAGTGGGAACACTTGACACTCAGTGGAACACTTGACACACTCAGTGGGAACACTTGACACACTCAGTGGGAACACTTGACACACTCAGTGGGAACACTTGACACACTCAGTGGGAACACTTGACACACTCAGTGGGAACACTTGACACACTCAGTGGGAACACTTGACACACTCAGTGGGAACACTTGACATACTCAGTGGAACACTTGACACACTCAGTGGGAACACTTGACACACTCAGTGGGAACACTTGACACACTCAGTGGAACACTTGACACACTCAGTGGGAACACTTGACGCACTCAGTGGGAACACTTGACACACTCAGTGGAAACACTTGACACACTCAGTGGGAACACTTGACATACTCAGTGGGAACACTTGACACACTCAGTGGGAACACTTGACGTACTCAGTGGGAACACTTGACACACTCAGTGGGAACACTTGAAATACTCAGTGGGAACACTTGACACACTCAGTGGGAACACTTGACACACTCAGGGGGAACACTTGACACACTCAGTGGGAACACTTGACACACTCAGTGGGAACACTTGACACACTCAGTGGGAACACTTGACACACTCAGTGGAACACTTGACACACTCAGTGGGAACACTTAACACACTCAGTGGAACACTTAACACACTCAGTGGAACACTTGACACACTCAGTGGGAACACTTGACACACTCAGTGGAACACTTGACACACTCAGTGGAAACACTTGACACTCAGTGGAACACTTGACACACTCAGTGGGAACACTTGACACACTCAGTGGGAACACTTGACACTCAGTGGAACACTTAACACACTCAGTGGGAACACTTAACACACTCAGTGATAACACTTGACACTCAGTGGAACACTTAACACACTCAGTGGGAACACTTGACACTTAGTGGAACACTTGACACACTCAGTGGAACACTTGACACACTCAGTGGGAACACTTGACACACTCAGTGGGAACACTTGACACACTCAGTGGGAACACTTGACACACTCAGTGGGAACACTTGACACACTCAGTGGGAACACTTGACACACTCAGTGGGAACACTTGACACACTCAGTGGGAACACTTGACACACTCAGTGGGAACACTTGACACACTCAGTGGGAACACTTGACACACTCAGTAAAGTATATTTTCAGACGGTTTGAGGAATTGATTAAAAAAAATTGTTGGAGATTTCAACGCCTATTTATTACGGTCCGATGAAGTGAATAATAATAATAATAATGATAATAATGATAATAATACTACTAATAATAATAATAATAAAATTATAATAATAATAATAATTATTATAATAATAATTTTATTATAGTAATATTAATATTACAGTTAAAATTAATAGTAATATTAATAATATTACAACCAAATTTTTTATAATAATAATAATAATAATAATAATAATAATAATAATAATAATAATAATAATAATAATAATAACAATAATTTTAATAATTTTAATATTTACAGCAATAATGATATTCTTATTCTTATTCTTTTTATTATTATTATTATTATTATTGTATTATTATTATTATTATTGTATTATTATTATTATTATTATTATTGTGAATGGGAAAGCATTAAATTGGTAAGGGTGAGGGAGCACCCGGAGAGTAGAGGTAAACAGTTGTCACATGACAGTCACCAGAGTACTGAATGCTGTGGTCTGATGGTGGTACTTGTGATACCTTCTCTGAATGTGTCACTTGCTGTGAGAGCCTGGGAAGGTATCCCAGTATCCCATAAGCCCAGCACCTTCTATCTCAATGCACGCAAAAGGAAGACACAGACACCGGAGATACAGTTTCTGAAACAGTCGATCTGGAGACACACTGACAGGTTTTCGCACTCGAATTACAATCCCCATTTCTTGAATGAGAATGACAAACTGGCAGCTACACACCTCAAATTATTATTATTATAATCAAAAAGAAGCGCTAAGCCACAAGGGCTATACAGCTACACACCTCAAAGTTTCAAGCCGATCAAAAAAGGCATTACTTAGTTTTTGCGTAGAGACTGATACCACATATACTTGAAGTTGCTCAAAAATTGCATTCTCAAGTTATCGGCGTTGAAAGTTTGAAGACTATCGGATAAGTCATTCATGAAATATTCCCAGGAAAAAATGTTTTTCAATTTTCCAATATTTTTTTTTCGTAAAACTGGCAAGAATCTAAACATTTATCTTAAGAAAATTCAATAATGTTCAAGGTTGAAAGCCGACCGGAAGATACATTATCTAGTTAATATACAGACTGTTTTTTTTATACAATTTGTAAACCAAAACTCACACAAAGTATACTCAAAGCTAAGATGCAGTTGAAGTCGATCCGAAGGTTCATTCTCCAGCTGCCTACTTTCTGAATCGGTACAGCAATAGCCTGGATGATCAGGCCCTGATCCACCGGGAGGCCTGGTCACAGACCGGGCCGTCTGTGACCTGGTCGTAATGGCCTGTGACCTGTGGTAGTGGTTTTGGAGCATAACAAACTCAGCAGATAGACTATAACTTGCATTTCCGTCACCAGATATATACAAATATGTACACTTATTTACACTATGTACAAAGATGAGAGTAGTCAGTGTAGCACACGACGGTGACAGAATGGCAAAAAGCAGAAACCAGAGAGAGAGAGCACCGTACTCAACCAGCTGGTAGGCAAGTCTGACAAATGCTGACCGTGAGTGAGCCACATCGCCTCAGCACTTGGCCGCCTCGCCTGTGATTGGACAATGAACCAAGGTAGTGATTTAACGACGGGTACCCTAAAAATCGTTAAACCCTTATCACCTGGTTCACTGGTTGGGTGGCAGCCTTTATGGGAGTGTGTACATACGCCGAATAAATTGTAACATACTCTTTGCATGCCACAGGCATTGGCCCCCGAAACCCTCTCCAGGTATACTCCAGCTATACTCCAGATATACTCCAGGTATACTCCAGGTATACTCCAGGTATACTCCAGGTATACTCCAGGTATACTCCAGGTATTGTATACAGCCTGTACTGTCAGTACAGACAGCCTATGCTGCCTGCCAGCTTAGTTCATATTTCTCAGCATTTAAGTGCTGCCCTCTGTAGGCTTACCCAGGTCAGGGGGACGCTGGGCCCACTCGTCCTCACTTCACGGCCGACTGACTCCAGAGGTACAAGTGCTCCCCCTCCACGGACTGGCTATCGGTCATTCCCTCACATTGCCCGTTGTGTACTCACTCCTATCCAATTAAAGCCAAACTAGTCCACGGCCGTATCATTGCTACCTACGCTACCTCCATCGGCACTAAACCGTTGTTCAACAGCAAGAACAGTAATAACAGTATACTCCAGGTACATCAGTCAACCAAGAGTGTTACACCGAAATATAAACTAAGTTTTCAAGTCGGTGTGAGCAGCAGTGAAGACGGGAAAAGTGAGAGAAGAGAATACACAGAAAAGAGACGTACCAGAAAGCATACGTAACACTCTCTCTCATGATATGAACAGCTAGTGTAAAAGATGGTGATAGTTTCTATGTTATTCAGAGATAATAGTGAACGTCTTCCATGACACACACACACACACACACACACACACACACACACACACACACACACACACACACACACACACACAAATATACATGGTTTCGTCAAGTTAGTTTATAAGTAACACAAATGCCTCTCTCTCTCTCTCTTTCTCTCTCTCTCTCTCTCTCTCTCTCTCTCTCTCTCTCTCTCTCTCTCTCTCTCTCTCTCTCTCTCTCTCTCTCTCTCTCTCTCTCTCTCTCTCTCTTTACACAGGATTTGACAAGGTTAGGCTAAGGATCCCTAACTTTATTGACAAACTATTTACAGGTTAAGGATTCCCAACTTTATTGACAAGCTAAGAGCTGTTACCTACATCAGCTCATTTCACAGCATTTTTATTGTTATGAGACATACAAGTAAGGAACAGGATGAAGTTGGAGCCATCTGTGGGCCAGCATTTTCGAATGTGTTCCACACACGAATGTGCTCCACACTCGAGTCATCTTCCGGATAAATGATCTCAGATGAAGTGATGTTCTGGAGAAGGGTACAGCCAGAGTGAAGTTGCTGCTGGCTGCCCGTCTTGTGGTATAGAAGCTTGCTTCACGCTGTTCTCGAAGTGGAGCCAAGTATGGTACTTTGACAATATTGGCCTTGTACATAACAGTAAGGCCACCCACATCCCTCCTGTGTTGAAGTCTCTGCTGAAATGACAGATCTATCCAGGATGGGTCCAGGCGAGAGATGAGACGTCTTGCTCTGTTCTCTACTCTGTCAAGCAGTCGCAGATGAGAGGAGGGGCAGGCGAACCAAAGTGGAGCATACTCAAGGTGTGAGCGTACTTGTGCCTCATACAGATTCCTGCAGCCCCTACTGTCAAGCAGATGCAAGATACAGCGAAGTGCTGTAAGCTTCCTGGCTGCTTTGTTTGCAAGATTTACAACATGGTTCTTCATGGTCAGTTTGGAGTCAAATTTCACCCCAAGGATATCAACTTTTTCCCCAGGTACCAACACTCTCCCATTCATACTTACTACTGCTCCGGCATTACCATCATGGTGCCTAGAGATCATCATCATTTGTGTTTTCTGAGGTAAAATTTTTACCTGCCATCGTTCTCCAAGCTGATAGTTCTTAGCTGGTGATTGATGTAGCTTAGAGCAGCTGCCATTTCTTCTCTTGTATAAGTGAATGTCAGAGTACAGTCGTCTGCATATGCCTGGGATTCTGGGATGAGATGAAGATCATTGAAGTAGACATTCCATAACAAAGGTCCCAGAACGCTTCCTTGTGGAACACTTGTCCCAATAGGATGTCTTGCTGATTCTGTTCCATTGAAAACTGCCCTTAGAGATCTACCATGAACGTAATCACTGAGGAGACATAGCGTAGAGCCTGCAATTCCCAGAGCTTGCAGTTTTGCTAAGAGGCCCTGGTGCCACACTCAGTCGAAAGCCCCCCTCTCTCTCTCCCTCTCTCTCTCTCTCTCTCTTTCAGTCTTTCTCTCTCTCTCTCTTGGGGAATTCCACGATGAGTGGCTTCCATTCCCTACGAAATATAATTTGCAAGTGGAATATTTTTCACACCGTTGTTATGATTGTATGTTTGTGTGTGAGTGAAGGAAGTAGTGTACCTCCCACCTTGTTTATCTGTGAGTGAAGGAAGTAGTGTACCTCCTACCTTGTGTATGTTCGATTGAAGGAAGTAGTGTACCTCCCACCTTGTTTATGTGTGAGTGAAGGAAGTAGTGTACCTCCCACCTTGTGTATGTTCGAGTGAAGGAAGTAGTGTACCTCCCACCTTGTTTATGTGCGAGTGAAGGAAGTAGTGTACCTCCCACCTTGCTTATATGCGAGTGAAGGAAGTAGTGTACCTCCCACCTTGTTTATGTGCAAGCGAACGAAGTAGTGTACCTCCCACCTTGTTTACGTGCGAGTGAACGAAGTAGTGTACCTCCCACTTTATTTATGTGCGAGTGAAGGAAGTAGTGTACCTCACACCTTGTTTATCTGTGAGTGAAGGAAGTAGTGTACCTCCCACCTTGTTTATCTGTGAGTGAAGGAAGTAGTGTACCTCCCACCTTGTTTATCTGTGAGTGAAGGAAGTAGTGTACCTCCCACCTTGTTTATCTGTGAGTGAAGGAAGTAGTGTACCTCCCACCTTGTTTATGTGCGAGTGAAGGAAGAAATTTACTTCTCTCCTTTGCTTGTGTGCGATATGTATGTATATATGTATATATATATATATATATATATATATATATATTTATATATATATATATATATATATATATATATATATATATATATATATATATATATATATATATATATATATATATATATATATATATATATACTTTATCTCTATTTCTTCCTTACGCAAGAGGGTGTAAGGACGAAATAGACAACAAGAAAAATTCCTTGTTGCCTCTCTCGGGAATAGAAAAATGCGTCTCTTCATATGTCATAAGAAATAGCAGGGTGTGTGTGTGTGTGTGTGTGTGTGTGTGTGTGTGTGTGTGTGTGTGTGTGTGTGTGTGTGTGTGTGTGTGTGTGTGTTTGTGTGTGTGTGTGTTTGTGTGTGTGTGTGTGTGTGTGTGTGTGTGTGTGTGTGTGTGTGTGTGTGTGTGTGTGTGTGTGTGTGTGTGTTTTTGTGTGTGTGTGTGTGTGTGTGTGCATGTGTGTGTGTGTGTGTTTTCCAGCATCGCTGTGAGATAATGTAATACTCGCTTTGTCTGTCTTAATATTAACACGAAAACATTGTGTGGAGAGACACCTCTCTCTCTCTCTCTCTCTCTCTCTCTCTCTCTCTCTCTCTCTCTCTCTCTCACACACACACACACATACAAAACAATTACTTTTGTCTCTTTTCATCTCTCTTAAGGATCTTTCCTTCCTTCTTTCCTTCCTTCCTTCCCTCTTTCCTTCCTTCCTGCCTCTCTTGCCCTTATCAGTTATTCACTGCATCTTGTACCTAATCAAACATCATCCTTTATTCTTTCGTTCTCACTTCTCTCGTGTGTTATTCTCCCTCAACTAATCCCTTCTCTTCTTTCTTAACGCCCTATCTTCTTCCCTCCTTTATTTGTTTTACTCTTTACTCCTTCACTACATGATGTACCAGACACTACAGTCTCCCCTCACTCCTTCACTACATGATGTACCAGACACTACAGTCTCCCCTCACTCCTTCACTACATGATGTACCAGACACTACAGTCTCCCCTCACTCCTTCACTACATGATGTACCAGACACTACAGTCTCCCCTCACTCCTTCACTACATGTTGTGCCAGACACTACAGTCTCCCCTCACTCCTTCACTACATGATGTACCAGACACTACAGTCTCCACTCACTCCTTCACTACATGATGTACCAGACACTACAGTCTCCACTCCTTCACTACATGATGTACCAGACACTACAGTCTCCACTCACTCCTTCACTACATGATGTACCAGACACTACAGTCTCCACTCACTCCTTCACTACATGATGTACCAGACACTACAGTCTCCCCTCACTCCTTCACTACATGATGTACCAGACGCTACAGTCTCCCCTCACTCCTTCACTACATGATGTGCCAGACACTACAGTCTCCACTCACTCCTTCACTACATGATGTACCAGACACTACAGTCTCCACTCACTCCTTCACTACATGATGTACCAGACACTACAGTCTCCCCTCACTCCTTCACTACATGATGTACCAGACACTACAGTCTCCACTCACTCCTTCACTACATGATGTACCAGACACTACAGTCTCCACTCACTCCTTCACTACATGATGTACCAGACGCTACAGTCTCCCCTCACTCCTTCACTACATGATGTGCCAGACACTACAGTCTCCCCTCACTCCTTCACTACATGTTGTGCCAGACACTACAGTCTCCCCTCACTCCTTCACTACATGATGTACCAGACACTACAGTCTCCCCTCACTCCTTCACTACATGTTGTGCCAGACACTACAGTCTCCACTCACTCCTTCACTACATGATGTACCAGACACTACAGTCTCCCCTCACTCCTTCACTACATGATGTACCAGACACTACAGTCTCCACTCACTCCTTCACTACATGATGTACCAGACACTACAGTCTCCCCTCACTCCTTCACTACATGATGTACCAGACACTCCAGTCTCCCCTCACTCCTTCACTACATGATGTACCAGACACTACAGTCTCCCCTCACTCCTTCACTACATGATGTACCAGACACTCCAGTCTCCCCTCACTCCTTCACTACATGATGTACCAGACACTACAGTCTCCCCTCACTCCTTCACTACATGTTGTGCCAGACACTACAGTCTCCCCTCACTCCTTCACTACATGATGTACCAGACACTACAGTCTCCCCTCACTCCTTCACTACATGATGTACCAGACACTACAGTCTCCCCTCACTCCTTCACTACATGATGTACCAGACACTACAGTCTCCACTCACTCCTTCACTACATGATGTACCAGACACTCCAGTCTCCCCTCACTCCTTCACTACATGATGTACCAGACACTACAGTCTCCCCTCACTCCTTCACTACATGATGTACCAGACACTCCAGTCTCCCCTCACTCCTTCACTACATGATGTACCAGACACTCCAGTCTCCCCTCACTCCTTCACTACATGATGTACCAGACACTACAGTCTCCCCTCACTCCTTCACTACATGATGTACCAGACACTCCAGTCTCCCCTCACTCCTTCACTACATGATGTACCAGACACTCCAGTCTCCCCTCACTCCTTCACTACATGATGTACCAGACACTCCAGTCTCCCCTCACTCCTTCACTACATGATGTACCAGTCTCCACTCACTCCTTCACACATGATGTACAGTACTCCCCTCACTCCTTCACTACATGATGTACCAGTCTCCACTCACTCCTTCACACTCCAGTCTCCCCTCACTCCTTCACTACATGATGTACCAGACACTACAGTCTCCCCTCACTCCTTCACTACATGATGTACCAGACACTACAGTCTCCCCTCACTCCTTCACTACATGATGTACCAGACACTACAGTCTCCACTCCTTCACTACATGATGTACCAGACACTACAGTCTCCACTCACTCCTTCACTACATGATGTACCAGACACTACAGTCTCCCCTCACTCCACTACATGATGTACCAGACACTACAGTCTCCACTCACTCCTTCACTACATGATGTACCAGACGCTACAGTCTCTCTGGCTGCCTGGCTACGTCTCGTTTTTCATGATTCACGTCTTAAATTTTCATGAGACCACGAGTGTAAAGCATCTCCCTGACACTTATGATACCCCACCATCCCTGTCACCTCTGACACCATGACACCCATGACACAAACATCTCTGACACTCTGGCACTTTTGACAATCTGACACTACTAACTTTCTGTTCTGTTGCGTCATTTGATTTACTCTATTTTTCTTGTCTACGTTTTATCCTTTACATCATGACGACCTTCAGGAGGGACTCAGGGAAACCGGTTAGCCGGATTTGACTCCTGGAGGTGGGAAGAACATTGCCTCCATCCTGAGGACGGATGGAGGTAGTGAAATGTAGTGTCAGCACGCCTCTGGCAAGACAATGACGGAGTGAATGATGATGAAAGCGTTTTTTCTTCTTCGGGTCACTCTGCCTTGGTGGGAGACGGCCGATGTGAAAGCTCACGAAAGTGCTTGGAAAGTCACTGCTTCTTTCACAGTGGTTGTCCTGCACATTGTGATGTTACCTGTTTACTCTGAAGAGCATATAGAAAAAATAGGGTTACTTTATTTTACTAGATTTATAATGAAAAGGTACAGATTAATCTCACCTTAAATTCTGGTCGCTTTTACCTGTTGATCCGCAGGAGCGTTGCGAGGGGTGACGGAGCCATAGTGGACCATGTCGAGTCTTGGAGAGTTAGAGAAGTGCACCACGTCGAGTCTTAGAGAGTTAGAGAAGTGCACCACGCCGAGTCTTGGAGAGTTAGAGAAGTTTATAGCGTCGAGTCTTGGAGAGTTAGAGAAGTGTACCACGTAGAGTCTCGGAGAGTTAGAGAAGTGCACCACGTCGAGTCTTGGAGAGTTAGAGAAGTGCACCACGTCGAGTCTTGGAGAATTAGAGAAGTTTATAGCGTCGAGTCTTGGAGAGTTAGAGAAGTGTACAACGTCGAGTCTTGGAGAGTTAGAGAAGTGTATAGCGTCGAGTCTTGGAGAGTTAGAGAAGAAGTAGCGCGACTTGGAGAGTTAGAGAAGTGTATAGCGTCGAGTCTTGGAGAGTTAGAGAAGTGTACAACGTCGAGTCTTGGAGAGTTAGAGAAGTGTATAGCGTCGAGTCTTGGAGAGTTAGAGAAGTGCAAAACGTCGAGTCTTGGAGAGTTAGAGAAGTGCACCACGTCGAGTCTTGGAGAGTTAGAGAAGTGCACCACGTAAACACATTTCCTCACCAAAATGAATAAAACATAGAGGAACTCACACCAGATATGTAAACAAACATGCTGGAGGTGGAGGCAACTGAGAAATAAAAATGAGAAATACAGTAGTAGTGTAATCAAGTGTGGGAGGTGGTTATTGTTGTTACTGTAATAGACTGCGCACATAGAAGAAAGAAATTTTATGACGATGTCTCAGACCGACTGAGACCGCTGATACGAAGGTAATCTAGTTAGTATATATAGGACAGGAAGGCAGAAAGTGGACAACAAGAGGAGGAAGCCCTCCTCTCGTTAGTGTGACTAGTTAATGTTCGGAGTCTGACCAAAACGTCAGCATTAAGTTTCTTCTCTGTGAGGGTTATTTGTGGATTGATTCAATCAGGGTATCGAGTCTTCGTGTTCCTTATTAGTTAACAATGTCTTGGTCAGTGCGACCCATGAGTACCTAGTTAAATGTTACCACTTGTTCAGTTATGATTCAAAGTCGCTACTTATAATTGATTTTAATAGCAAAAATTGATTTTAATAGAAAAAATTTAAACACTGTTTCTTAAGATATATAAATATTTTAAGCCCAGCATAATGCTCTGAAGAGATTAATAGGGTTTAAAGCCTATAGACTAGGTCATTTCACTTCTTCACCACCCATATAACAGGGAGTAAACTCTCAGCATATACAGCACATACACTGTGCTTCCCTGGAGCTGGTGTTGGGGACATAGTTAATAGGCTGGATAATATCATGTCAGGTAATGGGAACAAGCCCATTATCTGTCTCAGTGCTGGTGGAAATGATATTGGGAAGGGTAGGAGAAAAGAGCTGCTAGATAAGTACAGGTCAGCTATAGATTTCATTAAGTCTAAGGGAGGGGTCCCAATCATATGTAGCATCTTGCCTAGAAGGGAAGTAGGAAATGAATGGTTGTCTAGGGCAATTGGTGTAAATTGCTGGCTAGACAGATACTGCAAGGAACTTGCAATCCCATTCATTGACAACTGGAACAACTTTTATGGCAAACATGATATGTATGCAAGGGATGGGGTACATCTCTCTGGGGCTGGGGTGGTAGCACTTGCAAACTCAATTGAGAAGGCCATTGGTGAAATGCCTATGATTTTAAACTGATAGAAGATAGAGGTATGGGTGTGTGTGGGAAACAAGCAGGTTGCAACACTAGGGTTGGAAACAGTAAATGTATAAAAGGCATTCAGCATGAAGTTATAAATAAAGACAATAGATCAGGTCAGCAAACAAAGGGGGACAGCAGAGGGCAGCAAGGGACTAACTCCCTCAAGGTTTACTATTACCTGGAGTTTACCTGGAGAGAGTTCCGGGGGTCAACGCCCCCACGGCCCGGTCTGTGACCAGGCCTCCTGGTGTATCAGAGCCTGGTCAACCAGGCTGTTGCTGCTGGCTGCACGCAAACCAACGTACGAGCCACAGCCCGGCTGGTCAGGAACCGACTTTAGGTGCTTGTCCAGTGCCAGCTTGAAGACTGCCAGGGGTCTGTTGGTAATCCCCCTTATGTATGCTGGGAGGCAGTTGAACAGTCTCGGGCCCCTGACACTTATTGTATGGTCTCTTAACGTGCTAGTGACACCCCTGCTTTTCATTGGGGGGATGTTGCATCGTCTGCCAAGTCTTTTGCTTTCGTAGTGAGTGATTTTCGTGTGCAAGTTCGGTACTAGTCCCTCTAGGATTTTCCAGGTGTATATAATCATGTGTCTCTCCCGCCTGCGTTCCAGGGAATACAGGTTTAGGAACCTCAAGCGCTCCCAGTAATTGAGGTGTTTTATCTCCGTTATGCGCGCCGTGAAGGTTCTCTGTACATTTTCTAGGTCAGCAATTTCACCTGCCTTGAAAGGTGCTGTTAGTGTGCAGCAATATTCCAGCCTAGATAGAACAAGTGACCTGAAGAGTGTCATCATGGGCTTGGCCTCCCTAGTTTTGAAGGTTCTCATTATCCATCCTGTCATTTTTCTAGCAGATGCGATTGATACAATGTTATGGTCCTTGAAGGTGAGATCCTCCGACATGATCACTCCCAGGTCTTTGACGTTGGTGTTTCGCTCTATTTTGTGGCCAGAATTTGTTTTGTACTCTGATGAAGATTTAATTTCCTCGTGTTTACCATATCTGAGTAATTGAAATTTCTCATCGTTGAACTTCATATTGTTTTCTGCAGCCCACTGGAAGATTTGGTTGATGTCCGCCTGGAGCCTTGCAGTGTCTGCAATGGAAGACACTGTCATGCAGATTCGGGTGTCATCTGCAAAGGAAGACACGGTGCTGTGGCTGACATCCTTGTCTTTGTCGGATATGAGGATGAGGAACAAGATGGGAGCGAGTACTGTGCCTTGTGGAACAGAGCTTTTCACCGTAGCTGCCTCGGACTTTACTCTGTTGACGACTACTCTCTGTGTTCTGTTAGTGAGGAAATTATAGATCCATCGACCGACTTTTCCTGTTATTCCTTTAGCACGCATTTTGTGCGCTATTACGCCATGGTCACACTTGTCGAAGGCTTTTGCAAAGTCTGTATATATTACATCTGCATTCTTTTTGTCTTCTAGTGCATTTAGGACCTTGTCGTAGTGATCCAATAGTTGAGACAGACAAGAGCGACCTGTTCTAAACCCATGTTGCCCTGGGTTGTGTAACTGATGGGTTTCTAGATGCGTGGTGATCTTTCTTCTTAGGACCCTTTCAATGATTTTTATGATATGGGATGTTAGTGCTATCGGTCTGTAGTTCTTTGCTGTTGCTTTAGTGCCCCCTTTGTGGAGTGGGGCTATGTCTGTTGTTTTTTAGTAACTGTGGAACAACCCCCCGTGTCCATGCTCCCTCTCCATAGGATGGAAAAGGCTCGTGATAGGGGCTTCTTGCAGTTCTTGATGAACACGGAGTTCCATGAGTCTGGCCCTGGGGCAGAGTGCATGGGCATGTCATTTATCGCCTGTTCGAAGTCATTTGGCGTCAGGATAACATCGGATAGGCTTGTGTTAACCAAATTCTGTGGCTCTCTCATAAAAAATTTATTTTGATCTTCGACTCTCAGTCTGGTTAGCGGCTTGCTAAAAACTGAGTCATATTGGGACTTGAGTAGCTCACTCATTTCCTTGCTGTCATCTGTGTAGGACCCATCTTGTTTAAGTAGGGGCCCAATACTGGACGTTGTTCTCGACTTTGATTTGGCATAGGAGAAGAAATACTTTGGGTTTCTTTCGATTTCATTTATGGCTTTTAGTTCTTCCCGCGATTCCTGACTCCTATAAGATTCCTTTAGCTTAAGTTCGATGCTTGCTATTTCTCTGACCAGTGTCTCCCTACGCATTTCAGATATATTGACCTCTTTTAGCCGCTCTGTTATTCTTTTCCGTCGCCTGTAAAGGGAGCGCCTGTCTCTTTCTATTTTACATCTACACCCCCTTTTTCTTAGAGGAATAAGCCTTGTGCATACATCGAGTGCCACCAAGTTAATCTGTTCTAGGCATAAGTTGGGGTCTGTGTTGCTTAGTATATCTTCCCAGCTTATATCGGTTAGGACTTGGTTTACTTGGTCCCACTTTATGTTTTTGTTATTGAAGTTGAATTTGGTGAATGCTCCCTCGTGACTAATCTCATTATGTCGGTCTGGGGCTCCACGCATACATGTATGAACCTCAATTATGTTGTGATCTGAGTATATTGTTTTTGATATGGTGACATTTCTTATCAGATCATCATTGTTAGTGAAGATGAGGTCTAGTGTATTCTCCAGTCTAGTAGGCTCTATTATTTGCTGGTTTAAATTGAATTTTGTGCAGAGATTTAAAAGCTCGTGTGAGTGTGAGTTTTCATCAGAGCTGCCTCCTGGTGTTATTACTGCAACAATATTATTTGCTATATTCCTCCATTTTAGATGCCTTAAGTTGAAATCCCCCAGGAGCAAGATGTTGGGCGCAGGAGCTGGAAGATTTTCCAGACAGTGGTCAATTTTTAACAGCTGTTCCTGGAATTGCTGGGATGTTGCATCCGGAGGCTTGTAGACTACCACAATGACTAGGTTTTGGTTCTCGACCTTTACTGCTAAAACTTCCACTACATCATTTGAGGCATTAAGCAGTTCTGTGCAAACAAGTGACTCTGCTATGTACAGGCCAACCCCCCCCCCCCTTTTGCCTGTTCACTCTGTCACATCTGTATAGGTTGTAACCTGGGATCCATATTTCGTTGTCCAAGTGATCCTTTATGTGGATCTCAGTGAAAGCCGCGAACATTGCCTTTGCCTCTGCAAGCAGTCCACGGATGAAAGGTATTTTATTGTTTGTTGCTGGCTTTAGACCCTGTATATTTGCAAAGAAGAATGTCATCGGACTGGTGGTATTGTTGGTACTGGGGGAGGTGATTTTTTTCCGGCATCAGTATCTGTATCTGTTGGTTTGGAGTGGAGGCCATCGACTGTGGTTCCACTTCAGGAATGACTGGATTTGGTGTACGATTTCTGCCATTTCCTGCCAGTTTTTTTTCCTTCCTGGCACTAAAAAACCTCTCCCTCTTGAGTGGCTGTGGCTACCCAGGTTTTCCCATGGCCTGGGTGTTTTGTATCTTTTTGTCCCCTTTAGATGGTGTGCCTGGCAATTTAAGTTATAGCACAGTCTTTCCTGTACTGAAGAGGTACACATTTCAGGGTGAAAAAGCTTACAGGAAGGGAGTTTGCATTTTCCTGTTGTCATCTGGGCACGACATTTTCTAGGGTGGTCATAGTTGCACGTCCCGTCTGTTTTTCCAGATTTCCCATGTCTGCAGATACCAAGTGCAGGCTTGGTTTCCGTTTGCCTTGGGTTTCTGTGACTGTATTCCCTGTTGGTGCATGTTTCCCTGTCTTATTCCTATCCTCCCTAGCACCAACAATGGAGCTCCCACCAGTTGTTTTTGGTAATATAACCTCACTATTGCTAGTGGAGTCCTCTTGTTTGCTATTTTCTGTGGTATTTCTAGTTTGCAATATTGGTTTTATCTTGTCTTTGACTACACTTGTTTCCCCACTACAGCTCCTGTCCCCTATGAGGTCATTTATATGTATTCCTTCCTGCGTATAATTCCCGACTACCTGGACAAAATCTCCAGCTTCACCATCACTGTCTCCCAGCTCAGCACCTCCAGCTTCACCATTACTGTCTCCCAGGACAGCACCTCCAGCTTCACCATTACTGTCTCCCAGGACAGCACTATCAGCCCCACATTTACTGACTACCAGGACATCACCTCCAGCCTTACAGTTTCTGACTACATGGCCAGTATCAAGGGCAGTACCATTCAGCCCAGACTTTTTATGTTCCCATCTGTTGTAGAAAGCTTCCAGGTTGTCTATGAAAGCAGCTTTGATGTTATCCTCTTTTAATACCCTTGTGATTTTAGTCCACAGATTTATCTCCTTTGGGCATACCCAAAAACACTTCCCTGTTTTAATACTGCTTGTAGCTAGTTCTTGGATATCTGCACAAGGGGCGTGACACCAATTTCCACAAAAATGACAATTTATCCATGTGGAAGCCCGTTTGTTTGATTGACTGCAGACTACACAGAGCTTCATAATGATTTGAATGGTTGATTTACTGTAATTCTACTAGCAACCTCTTGAATACGCTATTAATAACCTCCTTAAATGAAGCTCTAGCTATTTGTATTTCTATTTCTAACCGTACTTGTATATTGGACAGCTTACCGGAGTATGCTCCTGATTTATATTTATTGTTTGTGTTTGATAAGGGCGCCTACAACCCCATCCGTTTACAGTCTGCTTTATTGTCCAACGAATCCGTTTGAAACCAGTCAAGGGTTCGGACCAGTCAAGGGTTCGGACAAGTCGAGGGTTCGGACCAGTCGAGGGTTCGGAACCAGTCTGATCTGATCAGTGGGTCACTTATTTAAAACATATTGGTCGGTGATTTGGGCTAACACATGAAGGATCTACTGGAAATTATCTACCCGAGTAATATGTGGTTTGATTGATACAAAAGCATAACTTGCGTGTTGAAGAACCGGTGATTGCTGGCAGCTCCTACAGTGACGAACGGTCGAGCCTCAACCCTTGTTTATCAATCGCTGTATCTAGCTTTTCTAGTTTTTTTTTCGTCTCCACCACAATAAATGCTATATTATCACTATAGTTGACTGGTGGAAATTTTGGAGGAAGGACGCTTTTTCTGTAGTAATAATTGCTTCTCGTTGTGTATATTGCGACCGCTGGTAACTACAGGTTATATGAAATTCACATTATACGTCTGGTATTTCAAGAAAAAAGAAACTAATGAAAGTCACTCCACTCCACTAAGTACCATTATAATACTGGTTAGTTGCTACTACAACGCTGTATTCTGCTATTCACTGGTATCACTAGATTATATGCGCGTACACTAGCAGGCCAGGAGTGTAAGAAATAAGATAGATGAGTTAAGATTAATTGCAAGTGCAGGAAACATAGATATTATTGCTATAACAGAGACCTGGCTCAATCTGAAAGATAGAGAGATACCCTCTGAATGTCACATACAAGGCTATAAATTATTCCACACTGACAGGGTCAACAGGGTGGTGGAGTAGCGATGTATGTCAGAGACAATTTAAATTGTTGTGTTAGACAAGATATAAAATTAGAAGCGTCAGCCACTGACTCTGTTTGGTTACAGCTTCTCGAGGGCGGAGAAAAACTAATTTTGGGTGTGATTTACAGGGTCCCAAATCTTGATAGGGAGTGCAGTAAACTTCTATGGGACGAAATTCGTAAGGCATCTACATACGAAAATGTTGTGCTAATGGGAGATTTCAACTATAGACAGATTGAATGGAGCAATTTGGCAGGAAATTTAGAGTCAGGTGAGTTTCTTGATACGATCCAGGATTGTTTTTTAAAACAGTTTGTGACAGAGCCAACTAGGGGAAATAACCTCCTTGACTTGGTTCTTGCCAGTAGGGAAACACTAATTAATAATCTTGAGGTTAATGATGAGCTTGGGGAAAGCGATCACAAATCACTCAGTTCCCCTAATAAAGGCAATCAAGTCTCTGTCCCTGACTTTCGCTTGGCTGATTTCATAGGACTGAAAAATTACTTAGGTGGGCTGAACTGGAATGACCTGACTAAGGGTCAGGTAGGTGGTGATGGTTGCCGATATGACGCTTTCCAGGGCATAGTTCTAGCTGCTCAGTCAAATTATGTTCCAAATAGGGAAATCAGATCAAACAAAAATGATCCTAAATGGATGAACAATAGATTAAAATATCTGATTGGTCAAAAGAGAGGCATATATAGGCAAATCAAAAGAGGAGAGGGCAATTAAGAAATCGAAATATTCAGTTAAAGAGAGAAATAAAAAAGGGAATTAGAAAAGCAAAAAGAGATTATGAGGTTAAAGTTGCAAGAGAATCGAAAACTAACCCAAAATGATTCTTTCAGGTATACAGAAGTAAGATCAGGGACAAGACCGGCCCACTCAAAAGTTCCTCGGGTCAGCTCACTGACAGTGATAAGGAAATGTGTAGAATTTTTAACACATACTTCCTCTCAGTTTTTACACAGGAGGATACCAGCGATATTCCAGAAATGATAAATTATGTAGAACAGGACGATAATAAACTGTGCACGATTAGGGTCACAAGAGACATGGTCCTTAGGCAAATAGATAAATTAAAACCTAACAAATCCCCAGGCCCTGATGAACTGTATGCAAGGGTTCTAAAGGAATGTAAAGAGGACTTTAGCAAACCTTTGCCTAATCTTTTCAACATATCACTACAAACTGGCATAGTGCCAGATAAGTGGAAAATGGCAAATGTGATACCTATTTTCAAAGCAGGTGAGAGGTCCTTAGCTTCGAACTATAGACCAATAAGCCTAACCTCCATAGTGGGAAAATTTATGGAATCAATAATTGCCGAGGCAGTTCGTAGCCACTTTGAAAAGCATAAATTAATCAACGAATCTCAGCATGGTTTTACAAAGGGGCGTTCCTGCCTTACGAATTTATTAACTTTTTTCACTAAGGTATTTGAGGAGGTAGATCATGGTAATGAATATGATATTGTGTATATGGACTTCAATAAGGATTTTGACAGGGTCCCACATCAGAGACTATTGAGGAAAATTAAGGCACATGGAATAGGAGGAGAAATTTTTTCCTGGATAGAGGCATGGTTGACAAATAGGCAGCAAAGAGTTTGCATAAATGGGGAGAAATCAGAGTGGGGAAGCGTCACGAGCGGTGTTCCACAGGGGTCAGTGTTGGGCCCCCTGCTGTTCACAATCTACATAAACGACATAGATGAGGTTATAAAGAGCGACATCAGCATGTTTGCCGATGACACCAAAATAGGCCGTCGAATTCATTCTGACGAGGACATTAGAGCACTCCAGGAAGATTTGAATAGACTGATGCAGTGGTCGGAGAAGTGGCAGATGCAGTTTAATATAGACAAATGCAAAGTTCTAAATGTTGAACAGGTCAATAACCATGCCACATATAAACTAAATAATGCAGATCTTAATATTACGGATTGCGAAAAAGATTTAGGAGTTCTGGTTAGCAGTAATCTGAAACCAAGACAACAGTGCATAAGTGTTCGCAATAAAGCTAATAGAATCCTTGGCTTCATATCAAAAAGCATAAATAATAGGAGTCCTCAGGTTGTTCTTCAACTCTATACATCCTTGGTTAGGCCTCATTTAGATTATGCTGCACAGTTTTGGTCACCGTATTACAGAATGGACATAAATGCTCTGGAAAATGTACAAAGGAGGATGACAAAGTTGATCCCATGTATCAGAAACCTTCCCTATGAGGATAAACTAAGGGCCCTGAATCTGCACTCTCTAGAAAGACGTAGAATTAGGGGGGATATGATTGAGGTGTATAAATGGAAGACAGGAATAAATAAAGGGGATGTAAATAGTGTGCTGAAAATATCTAGCCTAGACAGGGCTCGCAGCAATAGTTTTAAGTTGGAAAAATTCAGATTCAGGAAGGATATAGGAAAGTACTGGTTTGGTAATAGAGTTGTGGATGAGTGGAAGAAACTCCCAAGTACAGTTATAGAGGCCAGAACGTTGTGTGGCTTTAAAAATAGGTTGGATAAATACATGAGTGGATGTGGGTGGGTGTGAGTTAGACCTGATAGCTTGTGCTACCAGGTCGGTTGCCGTGTTCCTCCCTTAAGTCAAGGTGACCTGACCTGACTAGGTTGGGTGCATTGGCTTAAGCCGGTAGGAGACTTGGACCTGCCTCGCATGGGCCAGTAGGCCTGCTGCAGTGTTCCTTCGTTCGTATGTTCTTATATGTTGTGTCAGTCGTCAGTGGTCAGTCGTCACGTGAGGTCACAGACCCTGAGCTGCTTTGGGGATTAGCGTGGACGGTTACAAAGCATGGCTTGCTTCTGCAGTGTTTTAAAAACTGAGGTTGGAGAGTTGAAGGAGGAGGTCTTGCTTCTCCAGGAGGAGATTAGGAGGCTGAAGGTCCACCTCAATGGGTCTGGGAGAGAGTGTGAGGTGGCTGGAGTTGTGGGGAATGAGACTTCTAGCAGTGAGGTGCAGTCTGTCTCTCGCTGTGAGGAGGCTGTAGTTGGGGAGGTAGCAACGGCTACCAGCAGTGAGGTGCAGCCCAGCACCTGCTACAAGTGGCGAGTTGTTCACAGTAATGGGAGGCGCATCAGAGTAAGGAAAGTTAAGAGTGAAGATCTGAAGGTAGGAAATCGCTTCTCTGTTCTCCAGGATGAATGTACTTCAGTGGCCAGTGAAGGTAAGGGTACTACTGCCCCTGCTAATGAAGGTAAGCGCATTCTTGTGGTTGGTGACTCTCAGGTAAGATATATTGACCGTGCTTTTTGTAATAGGAATAAGAAGATGAGAGATAGAGTGTGCTTCCCTGGAGCTGGTGTTGGGGACATTGTCAACAGGCTGGATAATATCATGTCAGGTAATGGGAACAAGCCCATTATCTGTCTCAGTGCTGGTGGAAATGATATTGGGAAGGGTAGGAGAGAAGAGCTGCTAGATAAGTACAGGTCAGCTATAGATTTCATTAAGTCTAAGGGAGGGATCCCAATCATATGTAGCATCTTGCCTAGAAGGGGAGTAGGAAATGAATGGTTGTCTAGGGCAATTGGTGTAAATTGCTGGCTAGACAGATACTGCAAGGAACTTGCAATCCCATTCATTGACAACTGGAACAACTTTTATGGCAAACATGATATGTATGCAAGGGATGGGGTACATCTCTCTGGGGCAGGGGTGGTAGCACTTGCAGACTCGATTGAGGCCATTGGTGAAATGCCTATGATTTTAAACTGATGGAAGATAGAGGTATGGGTGTGTGTGGGAAACAAGCAGGTTGCAACACTAGGGTTGGAAACAGTAAATGTATAAAAGGCATTCAGCATGAAGTTATAAATAAAGACAATAGAACAGGTCAGCAAACAAAGGGGGACAGCAGAGGGCAGCAAGGGACTAGCTCCCTTAAGGTTTACTATACTAATAGCAGGAGTGTTAGAAATAAGATAGATGAGCTAAGATTAATTGCAAGTGCAGGAAACATAGATATTATTGCTATAACAGAGACCTGGCTCAATCTGAAAGATAGAGAGATGCCCTCTGAATGTCACATACAAGGCTATAAATTATTCCACACTGACAGGGTCAACAGGAAAGGTGGTGGAGTAGCGATGTATGTCAGAGACAATTTAAATTGTTGTGTTAGACAAGATATTAAATTAGAAGCGTCAGCCACTGAATCTGTTTGGTTACAGCTTCTCGAGGGCCGAGAAAAACTAATTTTGGGTGTGATTTACAGGGCCCCAAATCTTGATAGGGAGTGCAGTAAACTTCTATGGGACGAAATTCGTAAGGCATCTACATACGAAAATGTTGTGCTAATGGGAGATTTCAACTATAGACAGATTGACTGGAGCAATTTGACAGGAAATTTAGAGTCGGGTGACTTTCTTGATACGATCCAGGATTGTTTTTTAAAACAGTTTGTGACAGAGCCAACTAGGGGAAATAACCTCCTTGACTTGGTTCTTGCCAGTAGGGAAACACTAATTAATAATCTTGAGGTTAATGATGAGCTTGGGGAGAGTGATCACAAATCACTCAGTTTTAATATATCATGGAATTCCCCTAATAATGGCAATCAAGTCTCCGTCCCTGACTTTCGCTTGGCTGATTTCATAGGACTGAAAAATTACTTAGGTGGGCTGAACTGGAATGACCTGACTAAGGGTCAGGTAGGTGGTGATGGTTGCCGATATGATGCTTTCCAGGGCATAGTTCTAGCTGCTCAGACAAATTATGTTCCAAATAGGGAAATCAGATCAAACAAAAATGATCCTAAATGGATGAACAATAGATTAAAATATCTGATTGGTCAAAAGAGAGGCATATATAGGCAAATCAAAAGAGGAGAGGGGCAATTAAGAAATCGATATATTCAGTTAAAGAGAGAAATAAAAAAGGGAATTAGAAAAGCAAAAAGAGATTATGAGGTTAAAGTTGCAAGAGAATCGAAGACTAACCCAAAAGGATTCTTTCAGGTATACAGAAGTAAGATCAGGGACAAGATAGGCCCACTCAAAAGTTCCTCGGGTCAGCTCACTGACAGTGATAAGGAAATGTGTAGAATTTTTAACACATACTTCCTCTCAGTTTTTACACAGGAGGATACCAGCGATATTCCAGTAATGATAAATTATGTAGAACAGGACGATAATAAACTGTGCACTATTAGGGTCACAAGTGACATGGTCCTTAGGCAAATAGATAAATTAAAACCTAACAAATCCCCAGGCCCTGATGAACTGTATGCAAGGGTTCTAAAGGAATGTAAAGAGGAGCTTAGCACACCTTTGGCTAATCTTTTCAACATATCACTACAAACTGGCATGGTGCCAGATAAGTGGAAAATGGCAAATGTGATACCTATTTTCAAAACAGGTGACAGGTCCTTAGCTTCGAACTATAGACCAATAAGCCTAACCTCCATAGTGGGAAAATTTATGGAATCAATAATTGCCGAGGCAGTTCGTAGCCACCTTGAAAAGCATAAATTAATCAACGAATCTCAGCATGGTTTTACAAAGGGGCGTTCCTGCCTTACGAATTTATTAACTTTTTTCACTAAGGTATTTGAGGAGGTAGATCATGGTAATGAATATGATATTGTGTATATGGACTTCAGTAAGGCTTTTGACAGGGTCCCACATCAGAGACTATTGAGGAAAATTAAAGCACATGGAATAGGAGGAGACATTTTTTCCTGGATAGAGGCATGGTTGACAAATAGGCAGCAGAGAGTTTGCATAAATGGGGAGAAATCAGAGTGGGGAAGCGTCACGAGCGGTGTTCCACAGGGGTCAGTGTTGGGCCCCCTGCTGTTCACAATCTACATAAACGACATAGATGAGGGCATAAAGAGCGACATCGGCAAGTTTGCCGATGACACCAAAATAGGCCGTCGAATTCATTCTGACGAGGACATTCGAGCACTCCAGGAAGATTTGAATAGACTGATGCAGTGGTCGGAGAAGTGGCAGATGCAGTTTAATATAGACAAATGCAAAGTTCTAAATGTTGGACAGGACAATAACCATGCCACATATAAACTAAATAATGTAGATCTTAATATTACGGATTGCGAAAAAGATTTAGGAGTTCTGGTTAGCAGTAATCTGAAACCAAGACAACAGTGCATAAGTGTTCGCAATAAAGCTAATAGAATCCTTGGCTTCATATCAAGAAGCATAAATAATAGGAGTCCTCAGGTTGTTCTTCAACTCTATACATCCTTGGTTAGGCCTCATTTAGATTATGCTGCACAGTTTTGGTCACCGTATTACAGAATGGATATAAATTCTCTGGAAAATGTACAAAGGAGGATGACAAAGATGATCCCATGTATCAGAAACCTTCCCTATGAGGATAGACTAAGGGCCCTGAAACTGCACTCTCTAGAAAGACGTAGAATTAGGGGGGATATGATTGAGGTGTATAAGTGGAAGACAGGAATAAATAAAGGGGATGTAAATAGTGTGCTGAAAATATCTAGCCTAGACAGGACTCGCAGCAATGGTTTTAAGTTGGAAAAATTCAGATTCAGGAAGGATATAGGAAAGTACTGGTTTGGTAATAGAGTTGTGGATGAGTGGAACAAACTCCCAAGTACCGTTATAGAGGCCAGAACGTTGTGTAGCTTTAAAAATAGGTTGGATAAATACATGAGTAGATGTGGGTGGGTGTGAGTTAGACCTGATAGCTTGTGCTAACAGGTCGGTTGCCGTGTTCCTCCCTTAAGTCAATGTGACCTGACCTGACTAGGTTGGGTGCATTGGCTTAAGCCGGTAGGAGACTTGGACCTGCCTCGCATGGGCCAGTAGGCCTGCTGCAGTGTTCCTTCGTTCTTATGTTCTTATGTTCTTAAATACACTTCTTGGCGTTCCGTAGTTCGATCCCGAGCGCACTCAAGCCCACACACTGAGGTCCGGGGATCTGTTCCCCGGTACGGCTGAAAAACATTAGGACAAGTTTCCATAAGACACCTGTTGTTCATGCTCACCTATCAGTAAAATAGGTACCTGGGTGTTAGTCGACTGGTGTGGGTCACATCCTGGGGACAAAATTGATCTAATTTGCGGGAAATGCTGCGCATAACAAGGGACTTTCTATATAGAAGTATGTCACTGAGGTCAGCTGTGGCTTGTATACCTTGTACATGTACCTATAGAAATAAAGATATTATTATTATTATTATTATTATTATTATTATTATTATTATTATTATTATTATTATTATTATTATTATTATTATTATTATTATTATTATTATTATTATATCTCGTGCCTTTCATAAACAGGAGCATTTTCGTATATTTCTCAAGTTCACACTGACACTGGTCATTTCCATGACGGAGCCAGTTAATGGCTCCCTGGAGTACAGTAGTAAGTTAACAGGTAAGTAAGTAACTAAGATTATTTAGGTACGGGTACACATAAGTACAATTATCACACCTAGCAACACGTGTGTAAATTATCTAGGATAACTCTTGTGTTGGTTGATTAGTGATAATTAATGTCTATCGACTGCACGAGGGTCATTAAGGATGCATGTAACCTTTTTTTAATTACCAGACAATGATGTTTAATCCCTCGAATAGGCATTAAAGTCAATTCTCAACATATATCTGCTGAGAGATATACCTGTCAGCGCATATATACTGTGCAAAACTAAGGGATTTACATATGTATTATTATATGTAATCCTCACACACTGAGGCCCGGGGTTGGAATCTCCTACGGTAAAAACACTTTAGGCACGTGTTTCAATAAGACACCTACTGTCACTGTCCCTGTCCCTGTCCCTGTCCCTGTCCCTGTCCCTGTCCCTGTCCCTGTCCCTGTTCACCCATCAGTTTAAAATGGGTACCTGAGTGTTAGTCGACTGGTGTGGGTCGCATCCTGGGACTTAACTGACTTAATTTGCCCGAAATACACAGCATAACAAGGGGCTTTCTATATAGTAGTATGTCATTGATGTCAGCTATGGTCTGTATACCTTGTACATGTACTGGTAGTAAATAAAGATATCATTATCATTATTATTATTATTATTATTATTATTATTATTATTATTATTGTTGTTGTTGTTGTTGTTGTTGTTGTTGTTGTTGTTGTTGTTGTTGTTGTTGTTGTTGTTGTTGTTGTTGTTGTTGTTGTTGTTGTTGTTGTTGTTGTTGTTGTTGTTGTTGTTGTTGTTGTTGTTGTTATTATTATTATTGCACATGTAGATTCAAC
Organism: Cherax quadricarinatus; assembly: GCF_038502225.1. Classification (NCBI taxonomy): domain Eukaryota; kingdom Metazoa; phylum Arthropoda; class Malacostraca; order Decapoda; family Parastacidae; genus Cherax; species Cherax quadricarinatus. Next base: position 93,786 of record NC_091350.1, read on the forward strand.
CAAAATGGAAATAAGTCTCCTTGTCTGACTATTTTGGGTTATCCTGGGTAATCTAACATATGCTGCTATGTATGATAATTTATGTAACTGTATTTACGTGTTCCTGAATAAACTTACAAAGGAGACGGTAAAACTGAATGATATATCTCTGTGAAAGGTGTAGAACGTTGGTTAATGGGGTTTAACGCCTATCGACTATACATAACCCTCTCCACAAGGACAGGAATACTTTAATTGCTAAAATGTGAATTTGAGTAAACTCTGAACATGTATACCTTGAGATTATTATTATTATTATTATTATAATCAAGGGGGAAGCGCTAAACCCGGAGGATTATACAGCGCCTGGGGGGGGGATGTGGAAGGCATTCAGGCTTAATTCGGGGAACTGGAGCACAGATCCAATTCCCTAAATCAAGAGCCCCTCACCAACATCAAGGAACCTTCCTTGAGGGGTTATACCTTGAGAAAAATGCGTCTCTCAGTGCAGGATTTAATTTTCATGTGATATGAAGAGGTTAACCATGAATATAAAGGCTATTTTACCGTTTTCTCTCATTAGAGTGTATTGACATTTTCTTTGTTGTTTTCATTGGTAACTGTGATATTTATATTCGAAGAGGACAAGTAGGAGAGTAGGAGTACGAGGAAGAGAAGGAGGAGGAAAAGGAGGGAAAGGAGGATAAGGAGGAAAAGGAGGAGGAGGAGGAGGAGGAGGAGGAGGAGGAGGAGGAGGAGATGTACGTATGTGTGTGTGTACTCACCTATATGTGGCTGCAGGAGTCGAATCCCCGCCTCTTCACTGGTCGCGACTAGGTCACTCTCTCCTTGCTTCAGGAGCTTTATCATACATCTTAAAGCTATGTATGGATCCTGCCTCCACTACATCAGTCTCCAGGCTTTTACGCTTCTTGACAACTGTGACTGAAGAAATACTTCCTAAGATCCCTGTGATTCATCTGAGTCTTCAACTTCCAACTGTGACCCTTTGTTACCGTGTCTCATCTCTGGAACATCCTGTCTCTGTCCACCTTGTCAATTCCTCTCAGTATTTTATGTGTCGTTATCATGGCAACACACCCCCCAACTCTTCATAGATCTAAACTTACTCTCTGTTCAGAACATCCACACTTACTACTGCGCAATCTACATCTACAGGACCCTAAATTCCAATAGTAACCTTGGCCTAAAACGCTTTCTTGATAGTTGTGACAGGACCCACAGGCATAACACCAGACACAAACATCTCTACGACATTCCCCGTGTCCGACTAAACCTTCACAAAAATTCAATGTATGTCAAAGTCCCTAAAATCTGGAACAACCTACCTGAAAACTCTAGAACTGCAGACACATTCATCACCTTCAAAACTACCGTTAGAAAACATTCTTATCTCCCTGATACACCCCGACAACTAACTACATACAAACCACCTAGTGGTCCACACTTACACTCACTCACTCACCCATTTGACTATAAACACAGAAATACGTATCTTAATCTTAAAATAATGATTCCTAACTAGTCATAAGTTTGCCTGTGATACTCCAATATAGAAACTATGTATTGTGCCAAAACAAAAGCATTCACATTACTAAACTCACAAACTAGTATTTAGTCACTAAGTATTCAGTCAACTTACTCCATAAATTGTAATAATTTAGGGTTAAGAATTAATCTAAGTCTGCCCGAAATGCCTAGCCATGCTAGGTGTCCTAGTGGCCCCTCTGTAATTATTATTTTACTACATGTAAACCACACAATAACCAAAATCTGTAAACCTCGCATTGTAATCCTTATAGAGAATAAACTTGATTGACTGATTGATGTCCCTTGGAGCCAGTTGCTGGACCAGGCCTGCAGCTTGTCCAGGTCCTTTTGTAGTTCTGCCTGGCTCTGGTGTGTGTGTACTCGCCTATTTGTACTCACCTATTTGTGATTGAAGGATCGATTCATAGCTCCTGGCCCCGCCTCTTCACTGATCGCTACTAGGTCCTCTTTCTCCCTGCTCCATGAGCTTCATCAAACCTCGTCTTAAAACTGTGTATGGTTCCTGCCTCCACATGTGTGTGTGTGTGTGTGTGTGTGTGTGTGTGTGTGTGTGTGTATAGAGACTCGGCAACAACTTGGACAGGATAAAAAAAAAACTTGACATTGTCTGTTTCCCGATTTTATTTATGTTTTTTTGTGAATGTGTTTGTGTTTTATCGTAGTAGTGGAAGGAGCAGCAAACACCTTGCAGGTGTGGGTTGCACGTGTGGGCTGTAGGTGTGATATGCAGATGGGGCATGCAGGTGTGGTATGCAGATGTGGCATGCGGTGTGGTATGCAGATGTGGCATGCAGGTGTGCTATGCAGATGTGGCATGCTGGTGTGGTATGCAGGTGTGGCATGCAGGTGTTGCCTGGACCACAAACTGTGTACAAAACAGGATTACAGTAATGTTCCAGGCTTGCAGCTGTTATTCAGCTTTACTCAGTGAGTTGTCTTAAGGAGTTGACCAGAGAATTGACTTAAGGAGTTGACTCAGAGAGTAGAATTAAGGAGCTGACTCAGAGAGTGGAACTAAGGAGTTGACTCAGAGAGTTGACTTAAGTAGTTGACCAGATAATTTACATAAGAAATTAACTTAAGATGACCAGAGAGTTGACTCGGAGAAATGACTTAAGGAGCTGACTCAGAGAGTTGACTCAGGGAGTTGACTCAGGGCAGCAGAGTGCTGGCGAGGTAAGTGAAGACAAGTGAAGGTTTATGATATAAAAGTCGTACTCAGCAAGAAAGGGAGAGGGAGAGAGGGAAGGAGGGAGGGAAGGTGGGAGAGAGGGAGGGATGGAGGGAGAGAGGGAGGGATGGAGGGAGAAAGGGAGGGGAAGAAGCAGGTGAGGACAGTAGGAGGGAAGAAGGGGTATATGGTTGCTGGAGGGAGAGAGGGAGGGAGGGAGATGTAAAGTGCAGAGAGCTAAAATAAGACGATAGGCAGAGAAGAAAGGAGGTAAGAATGCAGATAAAGGGAGGTAGGAAGGGAGACAGAGGAAATGGAGTGAGTGAAGAAGGGAGGTAGTGATGGAACAAGCAAGGTAGAGACAATGAAGAGAGGGAAGAATGAGAGAGAGAGAGATAGATAGAAGATAGATAGATAAATAGATAGATAGATAGATAGATAGATAGATAGATAGATAGATAGATAGACAGATAGAGAGAGAGAGAGAGAGAGAGAGAGAGAGAGAGAGAGAGAGAGAGAGAGAGAGAGAGAGAGAGAGAGAGAGAGAGAGAGAGAGAGAGAGAGAGAGAGAGAGAGAGAGAGAGAGAGAGAGAGAGAGAGAGAGAGAGAGAGACAGACAGACAGACAGACAGACAGATAGACAGACAGACAGGGAGCAACAGGAACAGCCAAACTGTAGAAGCGAATAGCGAATAGCAGAGGTGAGTCCAGAATGAGCGTGACACCTCTCTCACCCGCGTGTCTGCCTGTCACGTTCATGTCTTTGACCTGGTGCCAGCATGTCAGGGAACTGGCTAGTGTGTATGACTGTGTCTGTATGTATCTGTGAGTGTCTGTATGCATGTGTGTGTGTCTGTGTGTATCTGTGTGTGTCTGTATGTGTCTGTGTGTCTGTGTGCATCTGTGAGTGTCTGTGTGTATCTGTGCGTGTCTGTGTGTATCTGTGTGTGTGTGTGTGTGTGTGTGTGTGTGTGTGTGTGTGTATGTGTGTGTGTGTGTGTGTGAGTATCTGTGTGTTTCTGTGTGGATCTGTGTGTGTCTGTGTGTATCTGTGTATGTCTTTATGTATCTGTGTGTGTCTGTGTGTCTGTACTCACCTAGTTGTACTCACATAGTTGAGGTTGCAGGGGTCGAGTCCGAGCTCCTGGCCCCGCCTCTTCACTGGTTGCTACTAGGTCGCTCTCCCTGTACCGTGAGCTTTATCATACCTCTGCTTAAAGGTATGTATGGATCCTGCCTCCACTACTTCGCTTCCCAAACTATTCCACTTCCTGACTACTCTGTGGCTGAAGAAATACTTCCTAACATCCCTGTGATTCATCTGTGTCTTCAACTTCCAGCTGTGTCCCCTTGTTACTGTGTCCAATCTCTGGAACATCCTGTCTTTGTCCACCTTGTCAATTCCTCTCAGTATTTTGTATGTCGTTATCATGTCCCCCTATCTCTCCTGTCCTCCAGTGTCGTCAGATTGATTTCCCTTAACCTCTTCTCGTAGGACATACCTCTTAGCTCTGGGACTAGTCTTGTTGCAAACCTTTGCACTTTCTCTAGTTTCTTTACGTGCTTGGCTAGGTGTGGGTTCCAAACTGGTGCCGCATACTCCAATATGGGCCTAACGTACACGGTGTACAGGGTCCTGAACGATTCCTTATTAAGATGTCGGAATGCTGTTCTGAGGTTTGCTAGGCGCCCATATGCTGCAGCAGTTATTTGGTTGATGTGCGCTTTAGGAGATGTGCCTGGTGTTATACTCACCCCAAGATCTTTTTCCTTGAGTGAGGTTTGTAGTCTCTGGGCCCCTAGACTGTACTCCGTCTGCGGTCTTCTTTGCCCTTCCCCAATCTTCATGACTTTGTACTTGGTGGGATTGAACTCCAGGAGCCAATTGCTGGACCAGGTCTGCAGCCTGTCCAGATCCCTTTGTAGTTCTGCCTGGTCTTCGATCGAATGAATTCTTCTCATCAACTTCACGTCATCTGCAAACAGGGACACCTCGGAGTCTATTCCTTCCGTCATGTCGTTCACAAATACCAGAAACAGCACTGGTCCTAGGACTGACACCTTTGGGACCCCGCTGGTGTCTGTGTGTGTCTGCACTCACCTAGTTGAGGTTGCAGGAGTCGAGTCCGAGCTCCTGGCCCCGCCTCTTCACTGGTCGCCTCTTCACTGTGTCTGTGTGTCTGTGTGTATCTGTACTCACCTATTTGTACTCACCTATTTGTGGTTGCAGGGGTCGAGTCTTAGCTCCTGGCCCCGCCTCTTCACCGGTTGCTACTGGGCCCTCTCTCTCCCCGCTCCACGAGCTTTATCAAACCTCGTCTTAAAACTGTGTATGGTTCCTGCCTCCACTACGTCATTTTCTAGGTTATTCGACTGCCTTACAACTCTATGACTGAAGAAATACTTCCTACTATCTCTCTGACTCATTTGTGTCTTCAACTTCCAATTGTGGCCTCTTGTTTCTGTGTCCCCTCCCTGGAACATCCTGTCTTTGTCCACCTTGTCTATTCCACGCAGTATTTTATATGTCGTTATCATGTCTCCCCTGACCCTCCTGTCCTCCAGTGTCGTCAGGCCGATTTCCCTTAATCTTTCTTCATAGGACATTCCCCTTAGCTCTGGAACTAACCTTGTCGCAAACCTTTGTACTTTCTCTAGTTTCTTGACGTGCTTTATCAAGTGCGGGTTCCAAACAGGTGCTGCATACTCCAGTATGGGCCTGACATACACGGTGTACAGTGTCTTGAATGATTCCTTACTAAGGTATCGGAATGCTGTTCTCAGGTTTGCCAGGCGCCCATATGCTGCAGCAGTTATCTGATTGATGTGTGCTTCCGGAGACATGCTCGGTGTTATACTCACCCCAAGATCTTCATAGTGGGAAAATTTATGGAATCAGTAATTGCCGAAGCTATTCGTAGCCATCTTGAGAGGCACAGATTGATTAATGAATCTCAACACGGTTTTACAAAGGGGCGTTCCTGTCTTACTAATTTACTAACTTTTTTTCACTAAGATGTTTGAGGAGGTAGATCATGGTAATGAATATGATATTGTGTATATGGACTTCAGTAAGGCTTTCGATAAAGTTCCACACCAGAGGCTATTGAGGAAACTTAAGGCACACGGAATAGGAGGAGAAATTTTTTCCTGAGTAGAGGCATAGCTGACAAATAGGCAGCAGAGAGTTTGCATAAATGGGGAGAAATCAGAATGGGGGCACGTCACAAGCGGTGATCCTCAGGGGTCAGTGTTGGGCCCGTTGTTGTTCACAATTTACATAAACGACATAGATGAGGGAATAAATAGCGACATAAGCAAATTTGCTGATGACACCAAAATAGGCCGCCCAGTTCATTCTAATGAGGACACTAGAGCACTCCAGGATGATTTGAATAGACTGATGCAATGATCGGAGAAGTGGCAGATGCAGTTTAATATTGACAAAACTAAATAATGTAGATCTTAATACTACTGATTGCAAAAAGGATTTAGGAGTTCTGGTTAGCAGTAATCTAAAACCATTACAACAGTGCATTAGTGTTCGCAATAAAGCTAACAGAATTCTTGGCTTCATATCTAGAAGTATAAATAATAGAAGTCCTCAGGTTGTTCTTCAACTCTATATATTCTTGGTTAGGCCTCATTTAGATTATGCTGCTCAGTTCTGGTCACCGTATTACAGAATGGATATAAATGCTCTGGAAAACGTACAGAGGAGGATGACAAAGATGATCCTATGTATCAAAAATCTTCCCTATGAGGATAGACTGAGAGCCATGAATCTGCACTCTCTCGAAAGGGGTAGAATTAGGGGGGATATGATCGATGTGTATAAATCGAAAATAGCAATAAATAAAGGGGATGTAAATAGTGTGCTGAAAATTTCCAGCCAAGACAGGACTCGCAGCAATGGTTTCAAGTTGGAAAAATTCAGATTCAGGAAGGATATAGGAAAGTACTGGTTAGGTAATAGAGTTGTTGATGAGTGGAACAAACTCCCGAGTACAGTTATTCAGGCTAAAACGTTGTGTAGTTTTAAAAATAGATAAATACATGAGTGGGTGTGGGTGTGTGTGAGTTGGACCTGCCTAGCTTGTACTGCTGGGTCTGGTGCCGTGCTCCTTCCTAGAGTGGAGGTGGCCAGACTGGGTGGGTCATTGGGCTTATCCGGGTGGGTGGGACATGGACCTGCTCCGCATGGGTCAGTATGCCTGTTTCAGTGTTCCTTCTTTCTTATGTTCTTATGTTATGTGTGTGTCTGTGTGTGTCTGTGTGTATCTGTGTATATCTGTGAGTATCTGTGTGTATCTGTGTGTGTCTGTGTGTATCTGTGTGTATATGCGTGTATCTCTGTGTATTTCTGTGTATCTCTGTGTATCTGAGTGTGTCAGTATAAAAAAACAGAAAAACCATGAATATAAAACATAACTTCACAGACGGTCAGATTCCCCCCCAAAAAAATAGATTCAGAAAATCAAATTCAGATTATATGCTGAGAAGTGAAAAAATCAAATGGAATATAGAAATAGATTATCTCTCGAGCCTCAAATCTACAATGACGCGGCCTCTTTCGTTCTGCTTTCTATATGATAGTTACATTGTGGGAACACCAGCAGTGTGTTGCTACACTATTCTGCATGATAGTTACATTGTGGGAACACCAGCAGTGTGTTGCTACACTATTCTGCATGATAGTTACATTGTGGGAACACCAGCAGTGTGTTGCTACACTATTCTGCATGATAGTTACATTGTGGGAACACCAGCAGTGTGTTGCTACACTATTCTATATGATAGTTACATTGTGGGAACACCAGCAGTGTGTTGCTACACTATTCTATATGATAGTTACATTGTGGGAACACCAGCGGTATGTTGCTACACTATTCTATATGATAGTTACATTGTGGGTACACCAGCAGTGTGTTGCTACACTATTCTATATGATAATTACATTATGGGAACACCAGCAGTGTGTTGCTACACTATTCTATACGATAGTTACATTGTGGGTACACCAGCGGTGTGTTGCTACACTATTCTGCATGATAGTTACATTGTGGGAACACCAGCAGTGTGTTGCTACACTATTCTGCATGATAGTTACATTGTGGGAACACCAGCAGTGTGTTTCTACACTATTTTGCATGATAGTTACATTGTGGGTACACCAGCAGTGTGTTGCTACACTATTCTGCATGATAGTTACATTGTGGGAACACCAGCAGTGTGTTGCTACACTATTCTATATGATAGTTACATTGTGGGAACACCAGCAGTGTGTTGCTACACTATTTTATATGATAGTTACATTGTGGGAACACCAGCGGTATGTTGCTACACTATTCTATATGATAGTTACATTGTGGGTACACCAGCAGTGTGTTGCTACACTATTCTATATGATAAATACATTATGGGAACAACAGCTGTACGTTGCTACACTATTCTATATGATAATTACATTATGGGAACACCAGCAGTGTGTTGCTACACTATTCTATACGATAGTTACATTGTGGGTACACCAGCGGTATGTTGCTACACTATTCTATATGATAGTTACATTGTGGGTACACCAGCAGTGTGTTGCTACACTATTCTATATGATAATTACATTATGGGAACAACAGCTGTACGTTGCTACACTATTCTATATGATAGTTACATTATGGAAACACCAGCAGTGTGTTGCTACACTATTCTATATGATAGTTACATTGTGGGAACACCAGCAGTGTGTTGTTATACTATTCTATATGATAGTTGCATTGTGGGAACACCAGCAGTGTGTTGCTACACTATTCTGTATGATAGTTACATTGTGGGAACACCAGCAGTGTGTTGCTATACTATTCTGTCGGATAGTTATATTACAGGAACACCAGCAGTGTGTTACTACACTATTCTATATGATAATTACATTGTGGAAACACCAGCAGTGTGTTGCTACACTATTCTATATGATAATTACAATGTTGGAACACCAGCAGAGTGTTGCTACACTATTCTATATGATAGTTACATTGTGGGAACACTAGCAGTGTGTTGCTACACTATTCTGTATGATAGTTACAATGTGGGAACGCTAGCAGTGAGTTGCTACACTATTCTATATGATAGTTACAATGTGGGAACACCAGCAGTGTGTTGCTACACTATTCTATATAATAGTTACAATGTGGGAACACCAGCAGTGTGTTGCTACACTATTCTTTATGATAGTTACAATGTGGGAACACTAGCAGTGTGTTGCTACACTATTCTATGTGATAGTTACAATGTGGGAACACCAGCAGTGTGTTGCTACACTATTCTATATGATAGTTACATTGTGGGAACACTAGCGGTGTGTTGCTACACTATTCTATATAATAGTTACAATGTGGGAACACCAGCAGTGTGTTGCTACACTATTCTATATGATAGTTACATTGTGGGAACACTAGCAGTGTGTTGCTACACTATTCTATATGATAGTTACAATGTGGGAACATCAGCAGTGTGTTGCTACACTATTCTGCATGATAGTTACATTGTGGGAACACCAGCAGTGTGTTGCTACACTATTCTGTATGATAGTTACATTGTGGGAACACCAGCAGTGTGTTGCTACACTATTCTGCATGATAGTTACATTGTGGGAACACCAGCAGTGTGTTGCTACACTATTCTGTATGATAGTTACATTGTGGGAACACCAGCAGTGTGTTGCTACACTACTCTGCATGATAGTTACATTGTGGGAACACCAGCAGTGTGTTGCTACACTATTCTGCATGATAGTTACATTGTGGGAACACCAGCAGTGTGTTGCTACACTATTCTGTATGATAGTTACATTGTGGGAACACCAACAGTGTGTTGCTACACTATACTGCATGATAGTTACATTGTGGGAACACCAGCAGTGTGTTGCTACACTATTCTATATGATAGTTACAATGTGGGAACACCAGCAGTGTGTTGCTACATTATTCTATATGATAGTTACATTGTGGGAACACTAGCAGTGTGTTGTTACACTATTCTATATGATAGTTCCATTGTGGGAAAACTAGCAGTGTGATGCTACACTATTCTATATAATAGTTACAATGTGGGAACACCAGCAGTGTTTCTATACTATTCTGTGCAATAAATACACTAAGGGAATTCACAGCATTCTTGTACATTATTTCCTCAATAAAGAATGAGAGGAGAGAGAGAGAGAGAGAGAAAGAGAGAGAGAAAAGGTGAGAGAGAGAATAAGGAGGAGGGGGTGGGAAACGTGAGTAAGAGGGAGGGGAGAGGATCATGTTGTGGGGGGAGGGTCATAGATTAAATAATGAAGGCTGTAGAGGGGAACTATCAGAGTATTTGAGGTCAGTCACTCCTTAACCATCGTGGGAGACGTGCCGCAGGGCTACACGTGGAGTGAATTGAGAGAGAGAGAGAGAGTGAGAGAGAGGGAGAGAGAAAGAGGGGGAGAAGAGTAGAGGGAGGAGGGATGGAGATAGAAAGAGGGAGAGGAAGCCACTATAGAGGTACCGGTGGACGGAAAGGTGAATAGTTGCGTGTTGGTTTGGTAAAATAATAATAATAAAATAATAATAATAATAACCAGTCTTTAATAAAACAGTAAAAGCATTAATAAGCAATAATAAAAAATCTCGTCTCTCCTTATATATATATATATATATATATATATATATATATATATATATATATATATATATATATATATATATATATATATATATATATATATATATATATATATATATATATGTATATATATGTATATATATATATATATATATATATATATATATATATATATATATATATATATATATATATATATATATATATATATATATATATATATATATATATATATATATATATATATATATATATATATATATATATATATATATATATATATAAAGATTTTTCTAATATAAATAAAGGGATATATACAGTGACAGGTGTGTCTCTCAGTGTATATACACCATAAACATGAATTACAGTACTCACCATTGTACGCACTGAAGTAGGTAGATAAGACACATAGGCAACATTTAGGCAACTTTATTCCGAAACGTTTCGCCTACACAGTAGGCTTTTTCAGTCGAGTACAGAAAGTAGGCAGGAGCAGTAGAGATGAGAAGACGATGTAATCAGTCCATCACCCTTGAAGTCGTAGATTTGAGGTTGTCAGTCCCTCAGCCTGGAGAAGTTCTGTTCCAAAGTCTGGAACTAACTGAAGATCAAGCGACAGTGTTGAGACATATATACGTACTGAAGTATACTTGACAGGTAGTGAACAGGTGACGTGCAGCCTTGATGATCCTTATGTAGTAGATAGGCTTTAAACTCAATTAATCAGTCAATATTTTGGGTGATTCTTGTATATACTCTGATTTTTAAGTATAATAAAAATAATTGGAATAATACACGGTGACTTATATTGAACAGAATTTCTTGTAATATAAAATGCATAATAATTTTGGCAAAATACATCCAGGTTTTTGCATGGTCTCCTAGCATGGTCTCCAAGCATGGTCTCCAAGCATGGTTTCGTAGCATGGTCTCGTAGCATGGTCTCCAAGCATGGTCTCCTAGCATGGTCTCCTAGCATGGTCTCCATGCATGGTCTCCAAGCATGGTCTCCAAGCATGGTCTCCAAGCATGGTCTCCAAGCATGGTTTCGTTGCATGGTCTCGTAGCATGGTCTCCAAGCATGGTCTCGTAGCGTGGTCTCCTAGCATGGTCTCCAAGCATGGTCTCGTAGCATGGTCTCCAAGCATGGTCTCCAAGCATGGTCTCGTAGCATGGTCTCGTAGCATAGTCTCGTAACATTGTCTCCAAGCATGGTCTCAAAGCATGGTCTCCTAGCATGATCTCCTAGCATGGTCTCCTAGCATGGTTTCCAAGCATGGTCTTGTAGCATGGTCTCGTAGCATGGTCTCCAAGCATAGTCTCCAAGTATGGTCTCCTAGCATGATCTCCTAGCATGGTCTCCTAGCATGGTCTCCAAGCATGGTCTCCAAGCATGGTTTCGTAGCATGGTCTCGTAGCATGGTCTCCAAACATGGTCTTCAAGCATGGTCTCCTAGCATGGTCTCCAAGCATGGTCTCCAAGCATGGTCTCCAAGCATGGTCTCCTAGCATGCTCTCCAAGCATGGTCTCCAAGCATGGTCTCCTAGCATGGTCTCCTAGCATAGTCTCGTAGCATGGTCTCCAAGCATGGTCTCCAAGCATGGTCTCCTAGCATGGTCTCCAAGCATGGTCTCCAAGCATGGTCTCCTAGCATGGTCTCCTAGCATGGTCTCCTAGCATGGTCTCCAAGCATGGTCTCCAAGCATGGTCTCCTAGCATGGTCTCCAAGCATGGTCTCCTAGCATGGTCTCCAAGCATGGTCTTCAAGCATGGCCTCCTAGCATGGTCTCCAAGCATGGTTTCGTAGCATGGTCTCGTAGCATGGTCTCCAAGCATGGTCTCCAAGCATGGTCTCCTAGCATGGTCTCCAAGCATGGTCTCCAAGCATGGTCTCCAAGCATGGTCTCCTAGCATGGTTTCCAAGCATGGTCTCGTAGCATGGTCTCCTAGCATGGTCTCCAAGCATGGTCTCCTAGCATGGTCTCCAAGCATGGTCTCCTAGCATGGTCTCCAAGCATGGTCTTCAAGCATGGTCTCCAAGCATGGTCTCCAAGCATGGTCTCCAAGCATGGTTTCGTTGCATGGTCTCGTAGCATGGTCTCCAATCATGGTCTCCAAGCATGGTCTCCTAGCATGGTCTCCAAGCATGGTCTCCTAGCATGGTCTCCAAGCATGGTCTCCAAACATGGTCTCCAAGCATGGTCTCCTAGCATGGTTTCCAAGCATGGTCTCCTAGCATGATCTCCTAGCATGGTCTCCAAGCATGATCTCCTAGCATGGTCTCCAAGCATGGTCTCCAAGCATGGTCTCCAAGCATGGTCTCCTAGCATGGTCTCCAAGCATGGTCTCCAAGCATGGTCTCCAAGCATGGTCTCCTAGCATGGTCTCCAAGCATGGTCTCCTAGCATGGTCTCCAAGCATGGTCTCCTAGCATGGTCTCCAAGCATGGTCTCCAAGCATGGTCTCCTAGCATGGTCTCCTAGCATGGTCTCCAAGCATGGTCTCCTAGCATGGTCTCCAAGCATGGTCTCCTAGCATGGTCTCCAAGCATGGTCTCCAAGCATGGTCTCCAAGCATGGTCTCCTAGCATGGTCTCCAAGCATGGTCTCCAAGCATGGTCTCCAAGCATGGTCTCATAGCATGGTCTCCTAGCATGGTCTCAAAGCATGGTCTCCTAGCTTGGTTCCAAGCATGGTCTCCAAGCATGGTCTCCTAGCATGGTCTCCAAGCATGGTCTCCAAGCATGGTCTCCAAGCATGGTCTCCTAGCATGGTCTCCAAGCATGGTCTCCAAGCATTGTCTCCAAGCATGGACTCCAAGCATGGTCTCCAAGCATGGTCTCCTAGCATGGTCTCCTAGCATGGTCTCCAAGCATGGTCTCCTAGCATGGTCTCCAAGCATGGTCTCCAAGCATGGTCTCCTAGCATGGTCTCCAAGCATGGGCTCCAAGCATGGTCTCCAAGCATGGTCTCCTAGCATGGTCTCCAAGCATGGTCTCCAAGCATGGTCTTCAAGCATGGTCTCCTAGCATGGTCTCTTAGCATGGTCTCCAAGCATGGTCTCCTAGCATGGTCTCCAAGCATGGTCTCCAAGCATGGTCTCCTAGCATGGTCTCCAAGCATGGTCTCCAAGCATGGTCTTCAAGCATGGTCTCCTAGCATGGTCTCTTAGCATGGTCTCCAAGCATGGTCTCCTAGCATGGTCTCCAAGCATGGTCTCCAAGCATGGTCTCCTAGCATGGTCTCCAAGCATGGGCTACAAGCATGGTCTCCAAGCATGGTCTCCAAGCATGGTCTCCAAGCATGGTCTCCAAGCATGGTCTTCAAGCATGGCCTCCTAGCATGGTCTCTTAGCATGGTCTCCAAGCATGGTCTCCTAGCATGGTCTCCAAGCATGGTCTCCAAGCATGGACTCCAAGCATGGTCTCCAAGCATGGTCTCCTAGCATGGTCTCCTAGCATGGTCTCCAAGCATGGTCTCCTAGCATGGTCTCCAAGCATGGTCTTCAAGCATGGTCTCCTAGCATGGTCTCCAAGCATGGTCTCCAAGCATGGTCTCCTAGCATGGTCTCCAAGCATGGTCTCCAAGCATGGTCTCCAAGCATGGTCTCCTAGCATGGTCTCCAAGCATGGTCTCCAAGCATGGTCTCCTAGCATGGTCTCCAAGCATGGTCTCCTAGCATGGTCTCCAAGCATGGTCTCCAAGCATGGTAGCTCTCTAGCATGGTCTGCAAGCATGGTCTCCAAATCATGGTCTCCTAGCAGGGTCTCCTAGCATGGTCTCCAAGCATGGTCTTCAAGCATGGTCTCCGAGCATGGTCTCTTAGCATGGTCTCCAAGCATGGTCTCCTAGCATGGTCTCCAAGCATGGTCTCCAAGCATGGTCTCCTAGCATGGTCTCCAAGCATGGTCTCCAAGCATGGTCTCCAAGCATGGTCTTCAAGCATGGCCTCCTAGCATGGTCTCTTAGCATGGTCTCCAAGCATGGTCTCCTAGCATGGTCTCCAAGCATGGTCTCCAAGCATGGACTCCAAGCATGGTCTCCAAGCATGGTCTCCTAGCATGGTCTCCTAGCATGGTCTCCAAGCATGGTCTCCTAGCATGGTCTCCAAGCATGGTCTTCAAGCATGGTCTCCTAGCATGGTCTCCAAGCATGGTCTCCAAGCATGGTCTCCTAGCATGGTCTCCAAGCATGGTCTCCAAGCATGGTCTCCAAGCATGGTCTCCTAGCATGGTTTCCAAGCATGGTCTCCAAGCATGGTCTCCTAGCATGGTCTCCAAGCATGGTCTCCAAGCATGGTCTCCAAGCATGGTCTCCAAGCATGGTCTCCAAGCATGGTCTCCAAGCATGGTCTCCAAGCATGGTCTCGAAACATGGTCTCCTAGCATGGTCTCCAAGCATGGTCTCCAAGCATGGTCTCCTAGCATGGTCTCCAAGCATGGTCTCCAAGCATGGTCTCCTAGCATGGTCTCCAAGCATGGTCTCCAAGCATGGTCTCCAAGCATGGTCTCCAAGCATGGACTCCAAGTATGGTCTCCTTGCATGGTCTCCAAGCATGGTCTCCTAGCATGGTCTGCAAGCATGGTCTGCAAGCATGGTCTCCTAGCATGGTCTCCTAGCATGGTCTCCAAGCATGGTCTCCAAGCATGGTCTCCAAGCATGGTCTCCAAGCATGGTCTCCAAGCATGGTCTCCTAGCATGGTCTCCAAGCATGGTCTCCAAGCATGGTCTCCTAGCATGGTCTCCTAGCATGGTCTCCAAGCATGGTCTCCAAGCATGGTCTCCAAGCATGGACTCCTAGCATGGTCTCCAAGCATGGTCTCCTAGCATGGTCTCCTAGCATGGTCTCCAAGCATGGTCTCCAAGCATGGTCTCCAAGCATGGACTCCTAGCATGGTCTCCAAGCATGGACTCCTAGCATGGTCTCCAAGCATGGTCTCCTAGCATGGTCTCCAAGCATGGTCTCCAAGCATGGTCTCCTAGCATGGTCTCCTAGCATGGTCTCCAAGCATGGTCTCCTAGCATGGTCTCCTAGCATGGTCTCCAAGCATGGTCTCCTAGCATAGTCTCCAAGCATGGACTCCAAGCATGGTCTCCAAGCATGGTCTCCAAGCATGGTCTCCTAGCATGGTCTCCAAGCATGGTCTCCAAGCATGGTCTCCTAGCATGGTCTCCTAGCATGGTCTCCAAGCATGGTCTCCTAGCATGGTCTCCTAGCATGGTCTCCAAGCATGGTCTCCAAGCATGGTCTCCAAGCATGGACTCCTAGCATGGTCTCCAAGCATGGACTCCTAGCATGGTCTCCAAGCATGGTCTCCAAGCATGGTCTCCTAGCATGGTCTCCAAGCATGGTCTCCAAGCATGGTCTCCTAGCATGGTCTCCTAGCATGGTCTCCAAGCATGGTCTCCTAGCATGGTCTCCTCCAAGCATGGTCTCCAAGCATGGTCTCCTAGCATAGCATGGTCTCCAAGCATGGTCTCCAAGCATGGTCTCCTAGCATGGTCTCCAAGCATGGTCTCCTCCTCCAAGCATGGTCTCCAAGCATGGTCTCCATGGTCTCCTAGCATGGTCTCCTAGCATGGTCTCCAAGCATGGTCTCCTAGCATGGTCTCCTAGCATGGTCTCCAAGCATGGTCTCCTAGCATGGTCTCCAAGCATGGACTCCAAGCATGGTCTCCAAGCATGGTCTCCTAGCATGGTCTCCAAGCATGGTCTCCAAGCATGGTCTCCTAGCATGGTCTCCAAGCATGGTCTCCAAGCATGGTCTCCTAGCATGGTCTCCAAGCATGGTCTCCTAGCATGGTCTCCAAGCATGGTCTCCAAGCATGGTCTCCAAGCATGGTCTCCTAGCATGGACTCCATACTCTTCATTGTGAATATATTGTAATGTCAACAACAGTTCACAGTAGAACCAAGGATACCCAGCACCAGGCTGTGTATGTTCACTCGTTCAAACAACGTGTGTGTGTGTGTTTGCGAGGATACACACACACACACACACACACACACACACACACACACACACACACACACACACACATACGTTCCCTGTTACCATATTTGCTTGGACTTCCTCCTCTCTTCTGCATCATTTGAAGCTCCTGATGATGTGTTGATTGCAGCACAAAAGTCCTAGAGCTATCATTCAACTCCCCCCTGGTTGTTTTGCATCTTGTATCGCTTGTTCGCGATATTTGCATTATATATATATATATATATATATATATATATATATATATATATATATATATATATATATATATATATATATATATATATATATATATATATATATATATATATATATATATATATATATATATATATATATATATATATATATATATATATATATATATATATATATATATATATATATATATATATATATGTCGTGCCGAATAGGCAGAACTTGCGATCTTGGCTTAAATTTAAGCAACGTTCATCTTGCCATATAGGACAAGTGAAAATTTGTGTATGCAATAATTTCGCCAAAATCATTCTGAACCTAACGAAAAAAATATATTTCACTGTGTTTGCTTAGTATTAAATTGTAAACAAATCTAAAATATATTTAGTTGGGTTAGGCTAAAATAAATTGTTCTTGTTATAATAAGGTTAGGTAAGTTTTCTAAGATTCTTTTGGAGCAAAATAAACAAATTTTACATTAACATTAATGAAAAAAAATATATCTTTAAACGTATAAGAGAAAATTTTAGAAAGGGCTTAATTTTAAATGAGTTCTTGCTAATTGACCAGTTTTACATATTCGGCACGATATATATATATATATATATATATATATATATATATATATATATATATATATATATATATATGTATATATATATATATATATATATATATATATATATATATATATATATTATTGTGACCACGAACGAGTGGTATTGATCAATAACAACACTGCACTAGCCAAGGTCTCGAACCCATGCTGCTTTGGCCTGCCTCATGGTGGGCGAGTCCTTGGTTAGTGCAGTGTTGTTATTGATCAATACCACTCGTTCGAGGTCACAATAATATAAAATACTGCTCGCTGAACTAGTACACCAAACAGGGACTAGAATGAAATTAGCCTAGAGTCATCCACACCATCGTGTGTCCTTGGGTAGGGAGTACAACATCCAGTTCCGCTGGATGCCCTACTTTTAAGGATCGTATGGTCAAGTGGATTAAGGCGTCATGCGTTTTCGCCCACCATGAGGCAGGCCAAAGCAGCATGGGTTCGAGTCCTTGGCTAGTGCAGTGTTGTTATTGATACATATATATATATATATATATATATATATATATATATATATATATATATATATATATATATATATATATATATATATATATATATATATATATATATATATATATATATATATATATATATATATATATATATATATATATATATATATATATATATATATATATATATATATATATACAGAGAGAGAGAGAGAGAGAGAGAGAGAGAGAGATAGATACATAGATACATAGATACATAGATATATAGATACATAGATACACTTTCACACATACAGGTGGCAGCTGCAGCAGTCTTGAATTACCTCGGCTCTAAAACACTTGGGCCAGACTCTGCCAAAGTCTTCTCTCTCTCTCTCTCTCTCTCTCTCTCTCTCTCTCTCTCTCTCTCTCTCTCTCTTTTTTTTTTTTTTTTTTTTTTTTTTTTTTTTTTTTTTTTTTACACAGGGTTTGACAAGGTTAAGGATCCCTAGCTTTATTGACAAGCTATTTACAGGTTAAGGATTCCTAACTTTATTGGCAAGCTAAGAGCTGTTACCTACATCAGCTCATTTGAAAGCATTTTTATTGTTATGAGACATACAAGTAGGAAACAGGATGAAGTTGGAGCCATCTGTGGGCCAGCATTTTCATTTGATCAACTGACTTTATCTCGTTGACATCATTATGCTGTACGAATGTGTTCCATACTCGAGTCATCCTGGGTATGTATGATCTCAGATAGAGTGATGTTCTCTCTCTCTCTCTCTCTCTCTCTCTCTCTCTCTGTCTCTCTGTTTCTGTCTGTCTCTCTCTGTCTCTCTCTCTGTTTCCCTGTCTCTTTCTCTCCACACAAAATGATTTAAAGCAAAGTCATTTATTTAAAGCTTACTTTTTTTTTAATTTTGGGTATTTGTTAGTCTGTGATTATTGTTTAATAATATTTGGTGATCGCATCGCAATGTTAGAAATCCAACTCCTCTAGAGATGCCAACTTCTGGAGCTTCGACTGATGTCTTAACACTGTTTTTTCCGTCACTCTGATGTTAGTTTTAATAATAATTTCAGTATAGAGTAACCAGAGAGTCAAGAAAAAATATTAACTTTTATTCATTCAATATCTATTTTGTGAGAAGTGCGCAGATATCACAGTTTACATGGCCCTCTGATACGCATTATCCTCACTTGTATTTAACACCTCCAGGACTTAAGTCATGTTAATTTTTTCCCCTGAAGCTCTTTACGTTCGTTATCTTGCTCTCGCTCTAGCACAACTCATAAAAAACAATTGTCTCCAGCCCTTCCTGGGACGAACCACCTACCCTTCCTTCTTACCCCCTTAGAGTTTTATACATCCCATCTTGGTCATCCTATTCTTCTCCATGATCTCTAAATACCCAAGAACTGTTCCGCAGTCCTCTGAATGATTTATTTCATAACTCCGCACCGTCTTCTAAATTATAAACTAAGTGTTCCTCGTATAATATTCACACTTTACATTGCTCTCCAACCTATCTTCATTACCTCCAGCCTCCTCTTCGCTGCAACGTTTAAAATTCATTCCTCACACCAATATAAAACGCGTTGAGGTCACTACACTGGTATATTCTCCTTTTTTTTTCCTTCATCGATAATGATTGGTGTCGTGGGTAAGGGAGTAATTTTTTGGGTAACTTTGGTAAGGGGTTCCTTTGATAAGGACCTGCTTTGTATGGGCCAGTAGGCCTTCTGCAGTGTTCCTCCATTCTTGTGTCCTTATGTAATTTTTTTCCATACCTCTTCTTTTTTTTCTTCTCATCTGCCAGCATATCTATTCTCAAATATCTGATAAATTAGTCACATATTCAACACTTGGGTAGCTTTATTGAGGAAACGTTTCGCCACGCAGTGGCTTCGTCAGTCCTTTACAAAGAGGAACGGTGAAGATTAGAATGAGTTTGAGGTAATCAGTCCCTCGGCCTGGAGACGATGTAATCAAACTCTTTCCGATCTTCACCATTCTTCTTTGTATAAGACTGATGAAGCCACTGTATGACGAAACGTTTCCTCAATAAGGATACCCAAGTGCTGCACATGTGTCTACTTTATCAACTTGTCGGTCCTCTGGACCATTTACCTACATCTCAAAAATCTAAATACATTCACTTCCCCTGCTCTCTGATATCTCCCAGACTTTTTGTTTCTCATTATCTTTTTCTGTCCTGTGTTCACTTTTCTAATTTCCTTCTTTTCCATACCTCTCCAGATTCATCAACCCAACTTCGTAACAGCCCTTCAGAATCACCTAAAAGAACCGTGTCATCAGCAAAAAGCAACTTTAACAACTTCCACTTGTTTAAGATTATCTTTCAGTAGCCTGCCTCTCCCCCACAATCCCAGCCTTCACCTTTTGTACGACTCCGTCTACAAACCATACCACGGACGGGGATAGAACTCGCGATCAGAGAGTCTCAAAACTCCAGACCGTCGCGTTAGCCACTGGTCAGTGACTAACGCGACGGTCTGGAGTTTTGAGACTCTCTGATCGCGGGTTCTATCCCCGTCCGTGGTATGGTTTGCTTGCAATCGTGTCATTACGATTTCGTGAGTCAAGTAGTCCGTCTATAACTATGTTAAACAACCATAGTGATATTACATTTCCCAGTCTATGGCCTATTTTTACTGTAAAATGATTCTCCCCTCTATTACATACCATAGTCTCATCCTAAAATCTCTATTCTTCTTCTTCTTCTTCTTCTTCTTCTTCTTATTATTATTATTATTATTATTATTATTATTATTATTATTATTATTATTATTATTATTATTATTATTATTATTATTATTATTATTATTATTATTCATAGGTCAAGCTGCTCCTCTCTAACAGGACGGGTGGAAAGTAATAATCAAGCTTTCATCAGAGAAAGGGAGAATGCAGCTTTCATTCCCGGGATCAAGAGCCTTTCACCAGCATCAGGGCATCCCGTGCCTTTGCAAGATCGTTTCATCTGGCCCCGTCGGGGGCTCCTCACCCCCCCCCCTCTTCCTCGAGCTTACGATGCAAAGTTTCAACACAGCGTCACCTTGACCTTTTCCAGTACGTTAAATTTTCTTTGATTAAAAAAGTTTAAGAAAATCTATTATTCTTATTATTATTATTATTATTATTATTATTATTATTATTATTATTATTATTATTATTATTATTATTATTATTATTATTATTATTATTATTATTATTATTATTATTATTATTATTATTATTATTATTATTATTATTATTATTTACACATCGACCGTCTCCCACCAAGGCAGGGTGGCCCGAAAAAGAAAAACTTTCACCATCATTCACTCCATCACTGTCTTGCCAGAAGGGTGCTTTACACTACAGTTTTTAAACTGCAACATTAACACCCCTCCTTCAGAGTGCAGGCACTGTACTTCCCATCTCCAGGACTCAAGTCCGGCCTGCCGGTTTCCCTGAACCCCTTCATAAATGTTACTTTGCTCACACTCCAACAGCACATCAAGTCCCAAAAACCATTTGTCTCCATTCGCTCCTGTCTAACACGCTCACGCACGCTTGCTGGAAGTCCAAGCCCCTCGCACACAAAAACCTCCTTTACCCCCTCCCTCCAGCCTTTCTTAGGCCGACCCCTACCCCGCCTTCCCTCCATTACAGATTTGTATACTCTCGAAGTCATTCTGTTTCGTTCTATCCTCTCTACTTGTACGAACCACCTCAACAACCCTTCCTCAGCCCTCTGGATAATAGTTTTGGTAATCCCAGGTAGTAGGTTGGTAGACAGCAACCACCCAGGGAAGTACTACCATCCTGCCAAATGAGTGTGAAACAAAAACCTGTAACTGTTTTGCATGATGGTAGGATTGCTGGTTTCTTTTTCTGTCTCATAAACACGCTAGATAACAGGGATATCTTGCTACTCCTACTTACACTTTGGTCACACTTCACAGACACGCACATGCATATATATATACATACATCTAGGTTTTTCTCCTTTTTCTAAATAGCTCTTGTTCTTCTTTATTTCTTCTATTGTCCATGGGGAAGTGGAAAAGAATCTTTCCTCCGTAAGCCATGCGTGTCGCATGAGGCGACTAAAATACCGGGTGCAATGGGCTAGTAACCCCTTCTCCTGTAGACATTTACTAAAAAAGAGAAGAAGAAAAACTTTATAAAACTGGGATGCTTAAATGTGCGTGGATGTAGTGCGGATGACAAGAAACAGATGATTGCTGATGTTATGAATGAAAAGAAGTTGGATGTCCTGGCTCTAAGCGAAACAAAGCTGAAGGGGGTAGGAGAGTTTCAGTGGGGGGAAATAAATGGGATTAAATCTGGAGTATCTGAGAGAGATAGAGCAAAGGAAGGGGTAGCAGTAATGTTAAATGATCAGTTATGGAAGGAGAAAAGAGAATATGAATGTGTAAATTCAAGAATTATGTGGATTAAAGTAAAGGTTGGATGCAAGAAGTGGGTCATAATAAGCGTGTATGCACCTGGAGAAGAGAGGAATGCAGAGGAGAGAGAGAGATTTTGGGAGATGTTAAGTGAATGTATAGGAGCCTTTGAACCAAGTGAGAGAGTAATTGTGGTAGGGGACCTGAATGCTAAAGTAGGAGAAACTTTTAGAGAGGGTGTGGTAGGTAAGTTTGGGGTGCCAGGTGTAAATGATAATGGGAGCCCTTTGATTGAACTTTGTATAGAAAGGGGTTTAGTTATAGGTAATACATATTTTAAGAAAAAGAGGATAAATAAGTATACAAGATATGATGTAGGGCGAAATGACAGTAGTTTGTTGGATTATGTATTGGTAGATAAAAGATTGTTGAGTAGACTTCAGGATGTACATGTTTATAGAGGGGCCACAGATATATCAGATCACTTTCTAGTTGTAGCTACACTGAGAGTAAAAGGTAGATGGGATACAAGGAGAATAGAAGCATCAGGGAAGAGAGAGGTGAAGGTTTATAAACTAAAAGAGGAGGCAGTTAGGGTAAGATATAAACAGCTATTGGAGGATAGATGGGCTAATGAGAGCATAGGCAATGGGGTCGAAGAGGTATGGGGTAGGTTTAAAAATGTAGTGTTAGAGTGTTCAGCAGAAGTTTGTGGTTACAGGAAAGTGGGTGCAGGAGGGAAGAGGAGCGATTGGTGGAATGATGATGTGAAGAGAGTAGTAAGGGAGAAAAAGTTAGCATATGAGAAGTTTTTACAAAGTAGAAGTGATGCAAGGAGGGAAGAGTATATGGAGAAAAAGAGAGAGGTTAAGAGAGTGGTGAAGCAATGTAAAAAGAGAGCAAGTGAGAGAGTGGGTGAGATGTTATCAACA
The DNA here is from genome assembly GCF_038502225.1 of Cherax quadricarinatus. NCBI lineage: Eukaryota > Metazoa > Arthropoda > Malacostraca > Decapoda > Parastacidae > Cherax > Cherax quadricarinatus. The sequence goes on from NC_091350.1 coordinate 116,753, forward strand.
AATTTTGTTGAAAATAAGAAAAAGTTTTGGAGTGAGATTAACAAGTTAAGAAAGCCTAGAGAACAAATGGATTTGTCAGTTAAAAATAGGAGAGGAGAGTTATTAAATGGAGAGTTAGAGGTATTGGGAAGATGGAGGGAATATTTTGAGGAATTGTTAAATATTGATGAAGATAGGGAAGCTGTGATTTCGTGTATAGGGCAAGGAGGAATAACATCTTGTAGGAGTGAGGAAGAGCCAGTTGTGAGTGTGGGGGAAGTTCGTGAGGCAGTAGGTAAAATGAAAGGGGGTAAGGCAGCCGGGATTGATGGAATAAAGATAGAAATGTTAAAAGCAGGTGCTGTTGGAGTGTGAGCAAAGTAACATTTATGAAGGGGTTCAGGGAAACCGGCAGGCCGGACTTGAGTCCTGGAGATGGGAAGTACAGTGCCTGCACTCTGAAGGAGGGGTGTTAATGTTGCAGTTTAAAAACTGTAGTGTAAAGCACCCTTCTGGCAAGACAGTGATGGAGTGAATGATGGTGAAAGTTTTTCTTTTTCGGGCCACCCTACCTTGGTGGGAATCGGCCAGTGTGATAATAAAAAAAAAGTAAAAAAAAAAAATCCCACACCTTCTCCTAATTTTCAAACTACGAATTCTCTGCATTATATTCACACCACACATCACCCTCAGACATTACATCTCCACTGCCTCCAGCCTTCTCCTCGTTGCAACATTCACAACTACTGCCTCTACTGTGTTACACAAATTTTCAAAAATTTCAAATTTTTCGAAATTTTCTAATTTACTGAAATTTTTGTATTTTTTTAAATGTCACTTTCAGGAAGGGATCCTGATTCACGGAACTGGAGAAACTCTGCCCCTCGTAGCTCGGAACAAGACTGAATACCTTCCATTCAGCATGCGATAATAGCACCCATATGGTTTTAGTGGTTTGCAATACAATAATAATAATAATAATAATAATAATAATAATAATAATAATAATAATAATAATAATAATAATAATAATAAAATAATAAAATAATAATAATTATAATAATAATAATAATGATTATAATAATAAAATAATGATACTAAAACAATGATATTAACAATAATAATAATAATAATAATAATAATAATAATAATAATAAAAGAATGATCATAACAAGAAAAACAATAATAATAATAATAATAATAATTCTCGCATACTCACAAGGAGCTGGATAAGCCCTACGGGTTTAGTATTTGCTCATGATTATAATATCTTTCAGTTCGTGATTGTTCTTGTCTCGGGAAAAAGGGTTCAGGGCTCCCTGAATGGGTGCGTGATTGCCAGTGTCAACAGAACGTGCTGCTGCTGTAGTTGCTGGGTTGTAGTGTAGCTGGTGACACCATGATCTCGACCACAGTTTGTAAACTCCTAACTCTGGCACCCATGAATACCCATGCACACCCATGGACACTGGTTAAACACCCACTCGCACTCTCCTCTCTCTCTCTCTCTCTCTCTCTCTCTCTCTCTCTCTCTCTCTCTCTCTTTCTCACTTTACTTTTTTTAATTCGATAACGTAACGGCTGAAGAAATGACCTGATATGACCTGTGTTGATTTCCCCTACATTGCCAGATATAGTCTGATATTAATACCTAGGTTTGCCTCTACTTAATTAGCACTGTTACTATCTTAACTACTTGTAATACTCCAATGACACTCACGGAGGTTAGGCTAGGTAAGGTTTATCAGAAATCAGGACAAATGTTTCCTGACGCGGGTCTTAGTCATATTATGACCTGCAGCTGGAGCTTTTGGTCATCTGACCGAGGCCTTCTACTTGTTGACCGGCCCACCCGTTTAAAAATTATGATTATGATTATAAGCATTTCTGATTTGCACTCACAGAGTTGTGTGTACTAGTGATTCTACTTCTGGTTACCACCAAGTACTATCACAATCCTCTGCAACTAGCACTACTACTACTATTATTACCTCGGTAGAAAAAACACACGATCAGCGCCTAGTCCTCGATGGGGAGGTCATCAATAAAGAACAACCCTATCAGTCCAAGGTTGGGAGAGACGAGTGGGTATTCAGGTTTGGTGAGACACACACAAAAAAGAGGTTAGAGATAGCACTGAGGACATGTCCCACCTTCCCCATGACGCAGACACCAGCATCCCCAACAATGAGCGAGGCTGGTATTATTGGTGTTCCAACCCCTCTCTCCCCCATCCCCTCCTACATTGTGTTTATATTGTTGGTGGCCAGAAGGCAGCTGTCTACTTGTATAACTCACCCTTATTTGACTACGTTTATTTTCTTAGGTGGCTACCAATGTGATTTTTATTAGCTGTCTCGGTATTTGGACGACTTTCTTCTTTTAAGTTATGTTAGTTTAAGTAATCTTGAGTAAGTTGGATGTTTATTTAGACTAAGTTTGTCTACTACACGAGGGGGATCATTAAGGTTGCATGTCACCTATTAACCACCAGTCAAGAATACCTTATTACCTAAAATAGGGATCAAAGCAAACTCCTGCGTATATACACTGAAAGATATATTCCCTAGGCAGTATATATCCTATCTATTACATCTGGTCAGGTTACGCTCGTTTGGTATAAGTTTTGAGTTAGGTTAGGTTGGGCTAAGCTAAGATAGGTAAGACTGAGGTAAGTTAGGATACACAAACCTTTAAAACATACTTGTAACTATAAATTAAAACAGAAATAACCTGGGCACGTCCGACAATGCCGTGGCTGAGCCACACTATATAACGTACAAATATGAATGCACGCATGCCACTTGTGCTTGGAGAGTGGGTAGCAAGATTTTAATCTATTGCAGGCTCGTAGGCTCTATCTCTAGTGCACTCAGTTCACACACTGAGGTCCGGAGTTTGAATCTCCTCCGGTACGGCTGGAAAACATTAGGGATGTGTTTCCATAAGACACCTGCTGTCCGTGTTCACTCATCAGTAAAATGGGTACCTGGGAGTTAGTCGACTGGTGTGGGTCGCATCCTGGGACAAAACTGACCTAATTTGCCCGAAATGCTCTGCATAACAAGCGACTTTCTATATTGTAGTATGTCACTGATGTCAGGTATAGTCTGTATACCTTGTACATGTACTTGTAGAAATAAAGATATTATTATTATTAATAATATTATTATTATTATTATTATTATTATTATTATTATTATTATTATTATTATTATTATCTGTTCAGCAGATATAAATTCATTTTAAGGCTTGCCCGAAATGCTTTGCATAACCATTTGTCAATATATATAAAAAATGGTTATAACTAAGACCATAATTTTTAAAGGGATGGACCGGTAAGCCAGCGGAAGGCCTCGGTCAGATAACCAAAAGCTCCAAAAGGTCCAGAACACTCGCGTCAGGAGATGCTTGTCCTGTTTCCTGACAAACCTTACCTAACCTAACCGTATTGTCAATTAATCTTTATAATGATAATCTCAATAGGAATAATGATTATCATTATCATCATTATTATTGTCTGCCTATCCGGGGCATCATGTAAACTATCAGTGCAACGTTGGTTGCAGCAAGAGATTAACACCTATCGGCTACACGGGGCCCTTAAGGCTCCACGTAACGAAAAAGGTCAAGAATATTTTAATCCCTAAAATGGGGATTAACGTGAACTTTCAGCGTATATATACGCTGAGAGAAATGCATCTCTCAGTGTACATATCCTGTACCTAAGACCCGCTGGTCTTTGTTTGCTGCTGGAGTAATCATTTATATTTACAGCCGGATATAGTTACTCATGTTTACTTTTGGAAATAGTCACCTATGATATACACAAGAAGTTATGAATTGACTGACGGTGGCAAAACGAAGCTTTCGGCAAAGGAAACGTCCAAAATAATTCGACGTTTCGCCCGGATGACAGGAAAAGAGTGATGTATGCAACATATCAATCAATCAACCATTCAATCAATTAATCAATCAATCAAGGCTTCAAGGTACGATTACTTAGTAATACTAAGAAATTTGACTTTTTTTGTCAGATTGAGTAAATTTCATTGACTGGGAATTTCTCGTCTGTTTACATGGTTGTAATAAAGTTGGTAGAATTACCGACAATATGTAAAGTAAAAGGACACAAGTGCAACTAATGTGACATTTATTGTGGCAACGTTTCGCTCTCCAGGAGCTTTATCAAGCTTTATAAAGCTCCTGGAGAGCGAAACGTTGCCACAATAAATGTCACATTAGTTGCACTTGTGTCCTTTTACTTTACATGTTTACATGGTAGAGGTCAGTCGACCTAAATTAGATCTGTGTCAGGTGCTGCTGACAGCGCTATAGCTAATTCCTCTTGATGATCCATGGTTTTCTAGCCAACTTAATCTAGATTTGTTATGACCAGATCATTTAGATACAGTGTGCTATGTTGTAATGAAAAGCTGGGAAGGTTCGGTGTCTCCTGGTCAGGTCAGGGGCTTTTACAGGTCACGTGAGGTAAGGTTAAGTGAGACCAGGCTGAGGTAAGGTCAAGTGAAACCAGGCTGAGGTAAGGTCAAGTGAGGTTAGGCTGAGGTAAGGTCAAGTGAAACCAGGCTCAGGTAAGGTCAAGTGAGGCCAGGTTGAGATAAGGTCAAGTAAAACCAGGCTGAGGTAAGGTCAAGGAGTCAAGGTCGTGGAATTTTGTATGTATTGTATTAATCCAATATTAAATATACACCGGATTTAGATACAATGCTCATTCCCATGTTCTGTTCTATGGTGTTGAGGAGGTGGATTATGTCACTCTCATGGCACCTTCGTTTAGTAAAAGTCACTTTCTTTATTAAATGTCCTTGAATAAACTGCAGAATGAACGAGGGATCGAACCGTGGTACAGGCATATAGGGCGCCCAACACTATCAGTAGATCTTAATCTTTGAAGAGGTAGTCTGGTAAGCCAGTGGAAGGCCTCGACCAAAAGCTCCAGTGGCGGGTCATCATCATCATCATAATAATAATAATAATAATAATAATAATAATATTAATAATAATAATAATAATAATAATAATAATAATAATAATAATAATAATAATAATAAGAAGAAGAAGAAGAAGAAGAAGAAGAAGAAGAAGAAGAATTAGAAGAAGAAGAAGAATGAAAATAATAATAATAATAATAATAATAATAATAATAATAATAATAATAATAATAATAATAATAATATTTATTTCTACAAGTACATGTACAAGGTATACAGACCATAACTGACATCAATGACATACTACTGTATAGAAAGCCGCTTGTTATGCTGAGCATTTCGGGCAAATTAGGTCAGTTTTGTCCCAGGATGCGACCCACACCAGTCGACTAACACCCAGGTACCCATTTTAATGATGGGTGAACATAGACAGCAGATGTCTTATGGAAACACGTCCTAATATTTCCCAGCCGTATAGATCCCCGGACCTGAGTGCTCAATGCGCTAGACACACATGACTGAGACCCGCGCCAGGAAGCATTTGTCCTGTTTCCTGACGAACCTAACCTAACCTATCCATGTTACATGTATATTTGTGTTCTCTTAGTCTAGTATCTAAATCCCTTCCTGTCTCAACTACATTAAGACGACCACAAAAGCCACACTGTATGTTGTAGACGCCTTTTTCAGTGACCTCTTTGACTGCTTTGATTTAGAGTACGAGGGATGTTCAGTGACATCTTGTAGGAGGGTCTAAGAACACCAGTACAAATAAACAACACTACTTGCCAGTCTTAGGTTATCAAGGGTTATTAACACTGTAGGGTAATAATTCTTTTAGCCTTCTTCTTCTTCTTCTTCTTCTTCTTCTTCTTCTTCTTCTTCTTCTTCTTCTTCTTCTTCTTCTTCTTCTTCTTCTTCTTCTTCTTCTTCTTCTTCTTCTTCTTCTTCTTCTTCTTTTTTTTTTTTTTCTTCTTCTTCTTCTTCTTCTTCTTCTTCTTCTTCTTCTTCTTCTTCTTCTTCTTCTTCTTCTTCTTCTTCTTCTTCTTCTTCTTCTTCTTCTTCTTCTTCTTCTTCTTCTTCTTCTTCTTCTTCTTCTTCTTCTTCCTGTATTACAAAACATGGTGTGGGGTAAACAAGCACATAACAAGGGAGGAACCTGCAGACGTCTTGGCACCTGGGCTCAGCAGAGAAGTTTTTAGCTGGCATCAGCAGTGACACACGTTGCTGTGTCAACTGCAGCAGTGTGTGTGTGTACCCTGCGTACACACACACAGCATACCAGCATGTGTACCCACCTACACACTCACACATCATGGGAAGCGGACTGTGAGATACTAAAAATACTTATCCCAGTGACAGAAGGCAGTTGGAAGGAGACATGTTAACGGAATACAAAATACCCAGAGCACTTGATAGGGTAAACAGCGAAGGAATATTTGAGAGGCGGAAACGGGTACACGAGGGCAGAGTTGGAAGTCTAAAAGCGCAGATGACTCAGAGGGATGACAAGAGTAAATACAGAAGACTAAATAAAAAACTAAGGAGAATGAGGTAATCAATCCCTCAGCCTGGAGTCACTGTTTCCCAGTCTTCATACGGGTTTATCCCAGCAATTATCAAGTGTTTATAACACTGGTGGATCAACATAACACTTAACCTACCATGGTGGAGACAACCTTCCTCAAGACAGTGTTCAGATGTGATGATGATTTAGAATTGACGAACCGAACAATTACACACATTCAGAAATATCAAGACCTGAAAATATCAGCAGATATCAAAAAAAATCTATGAATACAAAAAAGTGTGTGATCCTTAGATGACCATTTTGATGATCTGATTT
>NC_091350.1:128632-138632 GCF_038502225.1 Cherax quadricarinatus
TATGTCTGTCTGCATGTATGTCTGTCTGCATGTATGTCTGTCTGCATGTATGTCTGTCTGTATGTATGTCTGTCTGTATGTATGTCTGTCTGCATGTATGTCTGTCTGCATGTATGTCTGTCTGCATGTATGTCTGTCTGCATGTATGTCTGTCTGTATGTATGTCTGTCTGCATGTATGTCTGTCTGTATGTATGTCTGTCTGTATGTATGTCTGTCTGTATGTCTGTCTGTCTGTATGTATGTCTGTCTGCATGTATGTCTGTCTGTATGTATGTCTGTCTGCATGTATGTCTGTCTGCATGTATGTCTGTCTGCATGTATGTCTGCATGTATGTCTGTCTGCATGTATGTCTGTCTGCATGTATGTCTGTCTGCATGTATGTCTGTCTGCATGTATGTCTGCATGTATGTCTGTCTGTATGTATGTCTGTCTGTATGTATGTCTGTCTGCATGTATGTCTGTCTGCATGTATGTCTGTCTGCATGTATGTCTGTCTGCATGTATATCTGTCTGCATGTATGTCTGCATGTATGTCTGTCTGCATGTATGTCTGTCTGCATGTATGTCTGTCTGCATGTATGTCTGTCTGCATGTATGTCTGTCTGTATGTATGTCTGTCTGTATGTATGTCTGTCTGCATGTATGTCTGTCTGCATGTATGTCTGTCTGTATGTATGTCTGTCTGCATGTATGTCTGTCTGCATGTATGTCTGTCTGCATGTATGTCTGTCTGCATGTATGTCTGTCTGCATGTATGTCTGTCTGTATGTATGTCTGTCTGTATGTATGTCTGTCTGCATGTATGTTTGTCTGCATGTATGTCTGTCTGCATGTATGTCTGTCTGCATGTATGTCTGTCTGTATGTCTGTCTGTCTGCATGTATGTCTCTCTGCATGTATGTCTGTCTGCATGTATGTCTGTCTGTATGTATGTCTGTCTGTATGTATGTCTGTCTGCATGTATGTCTGTCTGCATGTATGTCTGTCTGTATGTCTGTCTGTCTGCATGTATGTCTGTCTGTATGTCTGTCTGTCTGCATGTATGTCTGTCTGCATGTATGTCTGTCTGCATGTATGTCTGTCTGTATGTATGTCTGTCTGCATGTATGTCTGTCTGCATGTATGTCTGTCTGTATGTCTGTCTGTCTGCATGTATGTCTGTCTGTATGTCTGTCTGTCTGCATGTATGTCTGTCTGCATGTATGTCTGTCTGCATGTATGTCTGTCTGTATGTATGTCTGTCTGCATGTATGTCTGTCTGCATGTATGTCTGTCTGTATGTATGTCTGTCTGCATGTATGTCTGTCTGCATGTATGTCTGTCTGTATGTATGTCTGTCTGTATGTATGTCTGTCTGCATGTATGTCTGTCTGTATGTATGTCTGTCTGCATGTATGTCTGTCTGTATGTATGTCTGTCTGCATGTATGTCTGTCTGTATGTCTGTCTGTATGTATGTCTGTCTGCATGTATGTCTGTCTGCTAGTAGTAGTAGTAGTAGTAGTAGTAGTAGTAGTAGTAATAGTAGTAGTAGTAGTAGTAGTAGTAGTAGTAGTAGTAGTAGTAGTAGTAGTATTTTTCATTAATAATAATAATAAAAATAATAATAATAATAATAAAATTCTTGTTAATAAAAATATTTATTATCATTATTATTATTAGTGGGGAAGCGCTATCCCCGTAGGGGCCAGATAACGCCTGGGTAATGGGAGGTAAATCAGGTTTGATCAGAGGAAGCAGAGGCTATCTCCGCTTCTTTGGATCAAGAGCCCTTCACCAGGTTTCTTCTTTCTGCATTTCCTCTTTTCTACTTCTCATCCTTCCTCTTTCTCTTGTACCTCTTCATATTTTTCTTCTCTGTCATTCTCCCTCTTTCTTTCCCTTCCTACTTCTGCTTAGTTTCTTGTGCACCTCATATCCATCCTGTGGATGATAGTGGCTAGTTTATTGTGCACGTCATACCCATCCTGTGGATGATAGTGGCTAGTTTATTGTGCACGTCATACCCATCCTGTGGATGATAGTGGCTAGTTTATTGTGCACGTCATACCCATCCTGTGGATGATAGTGGCTAGTTTATTGTGCACCTCATATGGCTAGTTTATTGTGCGCCTCATATCCATCCTGTGGATGATAGTGGCTAGTTTATTGTGCACCTCATATCCATCCTGTGGATGATAGTGGCAAGTTTATTGTGTACCTCACATACATCCTGTGGATGATGTGGCTAGTTTATTGTGCACCTCATACCCATCCTGAGGATGATAGTGGCTAGTTTATTGTGTACCTTACATACATCCTGTGGATGATAGTGGCTAGTTTATACCTCCATCCTGTGGATGATAGTGGCTAGTTTATTGTGCGCCTCATATCCATCCTGTGGATGATAGTGGCTAGTTTATTGTGCACCTCATATCCATCCTGTGGATGATAGTGGCTAGTTTATTGTGCACCTCATATCCATCCTGTGGATGGTAGTGGCTAGTATATTGTGCACCTCATACCCATCCTGTGGATGATAGTGGCTAGTTTATTGTGTACCTCACATACATCCTGTGGATGATGTGGCTAGTTTATTGTGTACCTCATATCCGTCCTGTGGATGATAGTGGCTAGTTTATTGTGCACCTCATATTCATCCTGTGGATGGTAGTGGCTAGTATATTGTGCACCTCATACCCATCCTGTGGATGATAGTGGCTAGTTTATTGTGTACCTCACATACATCCTGTGGATGATGTGGCTAGTTTATTGTGCACCTCATACCCATCCTGTGGATGATAGTGGCTAGTTTATTGTGTACCTCACATACATCCTGTGGATGATGTGGCTAGTTTATTGTGTACCTCATATCCATCCTGTGGATGATAGTGGCTAGTTTATTGTGCACCTCATATCCATCCTGTGGATGATAGTGGCTAGTTTATTGTGTACCTCATATGCATCTTGTGGATGATGTGGCTAGTTTATTGTGCACCTCATATCCATCCTGTGGATGATAGTGGCTAGTTTATTGTGCACCTCATATCCATCCTGTGGATGATAGTGGCTAGTATATTGTGCACCTCATATCCATCCTGTGGATGGTAGTGGCTAGTTTATTGTGCACTTCATATCCATCCTGTGGATGGTAGTGGCTGGTTTTTTGTGCACCTCATACCCATCCTGTGGATAGTAGTAGCTAGTATATTGTGCACCTCATACCCATCCTGTGGATGATAGTGGCTAGTTTATTGTGCTCTTCATATCCATCCTGTGGATGATAGTGGCTAGTTTATTGTGCACCTCATACCCATCCTGTGGATAGTAGTAGCTAGTATATTGTGCACCTCATACCCATCCTGTGGATGATAGTGGCTAGTATATTGTACACCTCATGTTCATCCACAGGATGAACATGATTTACCGAGAAGCCCATTTCTGTTATGTGTACGGCAGCTGGATGGGGCCCAGGAGCTATTCCTCATCTAGATGTATTTCCTGTTGGGTAACATCAGAGATTTATCAATAAAATTGCAAAGGTAACAGAGCAAATAATAACAACTGCACTGATTCGTTATTAAATAACATTCTTCTCGTGGGGCCTTAAAACAAGCTTCGTAACTCCTTGGAAATGTTTAAGTAAGTAAGTAAGGAAAAAGTTGATTTAGGTACAGGTACACATAAGTACAAATATCATACATAGTGTAAATTACCTAGGACATCCTCAAAAAGTCAAACACTGACTAATTTCCATTGGGGTCCCTGTTTGGGTAATTGTATTAGACTAGCAATGAGCGAAGCTTTTGCATGATAAATGAGACACTTGCGCAATTTTTATCAACTTGTCGACTTTCTAAACCGTATATTAAAAGGCTTCTGTACACTACCTCTTGTATAGATCTCTCTCTGTCTGGGGACTAATCTTGGGTCATTCTACTTTATATGATGATCGTGAGAACAGTGATGAATCGCATTTGTGTTGTGGCTGTCGGCTGTGCAGAGGGGTATTCGTGTGCCCTTATTCGTGTGTCTGTATTCCTCCAGGTTTCACCAAGGTATGTTTTCTTCTGGCAACCTTGACGAGGAATAACTTGCGCACATGCGTTAGGACCAAAAGCTCCACCTTGGGGTCGTCATATAACTAAAACCCGCGTCAGGAAAAACTCGTTCTGTTTCTTGACAAACATAACTCAACCTACCACTCTCACGATTGGAAGTTTTGGCTGCAGTCTTGAACGGTAGTGAAATCTGACTCACGCACCACATTACCTTCGCTTGCCCTAGGAAATGCACAAACACGATACTGATTGGGGTATCTTGGGAAGGTAAGCACAGTCTTCGTTAGAAAGCAGTCTTAAAGACTCGGGTCTTCCATGATAACCCGTTCAGGGGCTCTGAGAATGAGTGTAGATGAAGTAGATGTAGGTGACTGGGACCCTGCTTCATGTCTGGGGCCCAGTGATTATGATCTTATACCTGGGGAGCGGTGATTCTCTTGTTACTGCTGGGACCTGATGAATCTGGCAGTATAGCCGGAATCACCTGGCGGTCACCTAGTTCACACAGCACCTGATGGGGAAGGTAAGCACTCGAGGACACAGGTGTCTTACTGTCTCCTGATTTGCATACCTGGAAAGTTCGCCACTCTTTCACATGCTAGAGAGCCTGTGTACCAGGAACGTGTGCTCCGTTGCTACCTGTAATGAACAAGTAACGTGGCAGGAACATGTGCCCTGTTGCTACCTGCAATTAACAATTAAAGTAGCAGGAACGTGTGCTTCGTTGCTACCTGTAATTAACAAGTAACGTAGTAGGAACGCGTACCCCAATGGCTACGCGTGATTAACAACTAACGTGGCAAGAACATATTTCGTCTCATTACCTGTGGTGTCAGATAACGTAGCACGAACGTGCGCAATACTGTTACGTATGCTGTCAAATAAGCAGCAGGAACGTGTACGTGCTTCTGCTATGGTAGAACGTAAGTAACACGTCAGGAACCTTTGTGTTTGTTACCGTTGCTAAAGCAACATAGCTTCTGCGTGCTTGCACCTGCAATTACTTGAGTTGGTTGGGAAGAGGGTGAGTTATAGCTCTTGGTCCCTCTACTTATCTATCGTCTGACACTGTCATGTTTATCAATGAACCATCGCCTGTAATCTACTTCTACTGTTTTATCTCCTGATTTTTTCTATTTATTTACCTTTCTTGGTTGAATAATATTTTTCAGACGTCCGTATTTACTCTAATCTCCGGAGTATTTTGTATGTCGTGATCGAATCCCCTCTAACTATTTGTTTTTCCAGAGGTAGAATGCCTGTCTCACGCATTCCTTTTTATCATAGTTCACCCCCCCCCCCCATCATTTATTTTCTAGATTCAGTGCCAATCGTATGTTTGCAAGGTTAATATCGTGCAAGAAAGGTATAAAATACCGACAGTAGGAAAGTAAAGAGGAGAATCTCCTCCTCCACCACGATGCTGTGAACACTAACTCCAAGGCTGAGGGACTGATTACCTCATCTTTTGTATATAGTTCTAAAGTCTTCCAATTATGTCCTGGAATTTGTATTGATAAAGCCACTGGATGGCGAAACGTCTACAATAAAGATATCCAGATATTGCACATGTGTCTTTACTTTCAAGGTTAATATCACCGATGTTATTTTTAAGACGTGTTCCCCAGAGGACAAGTTTAAAGTAATGGCTGAACTTACTACGACCTCGTCTGCAGTTATTGCTGTGAATTATTTTTCTTCAGTGTATTACTATCCTGAGAGTGAAGAGGCTTATCTTAGCTTCCCTGCGGCAGTAATAATGTTGGTAAAATTACCAAGAGTATGTTAGGTCAAAGAACACAAGTGCAGCTAATGCAGCATTATATTGTGGCAACGTTTCGCTCTCTTCGTCAAGTCGTTACGGATTAACAAAGCTCCTGGAGAGCGATATGTTGTCACAACAAAATGTCACATTAGTTGCACTTTCGCCCTTTCATCTTCCCTGTGGCTAAGTTACGCTCCCTGGCTGCCTCCCTTCTCGTCTTCAGCAACATTTTCCTATTTACGCTATCTAGTTCCACAAATATCTCATGAATATGTATTTCTTGATCCTCTTTTTCCTTGTCTTATTTCCTGACAAATCTTGCCTACCTAGCCTCATCTCCTCTCGGATTGTTAGGCTGAGTTCATTAAGACTTCCCATAGTTCATTAGTTAATTGCCCTCGGCAATATATATATATATATATATATATATATATATATATATATATATATATATATATATATATATATATATATATATATATATATATATATATATATATATATATATATATATATATATATATATCATTAGATCCTCTCGTACCTATGACTGGCCCTTTACAATTCTATGTAAATGTTCTACAACTGTGGTAGGGAGAGAGTTCTCGTAACCACTTTCTCCAAGGCTTGTCCGTGAACACTGTTCGTGGTTTATAAAGACTATACGTGCATTGTGGTGGTGGGAACATGCTTTAAACCAAAATTAATCAAATGTGTATAATTTATATCCCATTTCCTGCATCGTCTTTGCCTTCAAAGCAAACTCGGAGTCACAGCCGAGCACTGAGAGCCTTCTAAAAAGTACCGATGTAATTATAACTGTCCCAAGTGACTCTTAAAATTATTTGCTTAAATTTTGGTAAGCTATTTATGTACGTGCCAGTGAAATTACACGACTGATACGAACATTTCAGTGGTGATCTGCTTTGTGCAAAGTCACCGTCGCTAAAACTTTGCAGTTGATCAGAAAATCAATTCCCCAGTTATATCTCAGATGACAATGTTTCACATTAGGAAATTGTTTAATTTACATACACAGAATCTTACCTTACTGATGCGATAGCCAATAATAATAATAATAATAATAATAATAATAATAATAATAATAATAATAATAATAATAATAATAATAATAACAATGTTATTATTATTAATAATAATAATCATAATAAATCTTTGTTTCTACCAGTACATGTACAAGGTATACAGACCATAGCTGACATCAGTGACATACTACTATATTGAAAGCTGCTTGTTATACTGAGAATTTCCCGCAAATCAAGTAAGTTTTGTGCCCAGGATGTGACCCACACCAGTCGACTAACACCCAGGTACCCATTTTAAACTGATGGATGAACATGGACAGCAGATGTCATGTGGAAATACGTCATAATGTTGCTACCCACGCCGGGGATCGAACCAGGAACCTCAGTGTGTGAGCTGAGTGCGCTAGCAGTCGAGCTAATGGGGGTTCAACTCTACCAACCACATTAAGGTAATTAATGCTGTTCGTAACCTCTTCATCACAAGATTATATATATATATATATATATATATATATATATATATATATATATATATATATATATATATATATATATATATATATATATATATATATATATACACACACACACACACCAGGGATACCTTTCTGGAATCACGCAGCGACCGAAACTCAACCAAATGCGTCAGTGTTGACGCAGCTAGTTGCGTCAGTGTTGACACAGCTAGTTGCGTCAGTGTTGACGCAGGTGTGTCTCGCCTCCTCAGGTGTGTACTACTTTCACTAAGTGATATGTTGACTGTTGATCAAACACGACGTTTCTGGCTCTTGTTCGTTTTGGTTTATCTATATTTCGTTTTAATTTGCTATAATTTGGTTTATTTTCTGTTTTCCTTTCTTTTACAATTTTTTCTAAAATTTTCTGCATTTTTCCTGTTTTTTTTTGTTTTGTTTTTGTGATATTTTCTCTTGTTTATGTTATATATTTTCTTGTTTTTGTATTTCCTGATTTATCTTGCTTCGTTTTGTATCTTTTTTTTCGTCACTTTTATGCATTGTTTCGCTAAATTTGAAATATACATTTTCGACGTTTCTGCACACACCTGTTGCTTTCACACACACCTGTTGCTTTCACACACACCTGTTGCTTTCACACACACCTGTTGCTTTCACACACACCTCTTGCTTTCACGCACACCTGTTGCTTTCACACACACCTGTTGCTTTCACACACACCTGTTGCTTTCACGCACACCTGTTGCTTTCACACACACCTGTTGCTTTCACACACACCTGTTGCTTTCACACACACCTGTTGCTTTCACACACACCTGTTGCTTTCACACACACCTGATGCTTTTACACACACCTGTTGCTTTCACACACATCTGTTGCTTTCACAGACATCTGTTGCTTTCACACACACCAGTTGCTTTCACACACATCTGTTGCTTTCACACACACCTGTTGCTTTCACACACATCTGTTGCTTTCACACACATCTGTTGCTTTCACACACACCTGTTGCGTTCACACACATCTTTTGCTGTCACACACATCTGTTGCTTTCACACACACCTGTTGCTTTCACACGCACCTGTTGCTTTCACAGACAACTGTTGCTTTCACACACATCTGCTGCTTTTACACACATCTGCTGCTTTTACACACACCTGTTGCTTTCACACACATCTGTTGCTTTCACAGACATCTGTTGCTTTCACACACACCAGTTGCTTTCACACACATCTGTTGCTTTCACACACACCTGTTGCTTTCACACACATCTGTTGCTTTCACACACATCTGTTGCTTTCACACACACCTGTTGCGTTCACACACATCTTTTGCTGTCACACACATCTGTTGCTTTCACACATATCTGTTGGTTTCACACACATCTGTTGCATTCACATATACCTGTTGCTTTCACACACATCTGTTGCTTTCACACACACCTGTTGCTTTCACATACATCTGTTGCTTTCACACACACCTGTTGCTTTCACACACACCTGTTGCTTTCACACACACCTGTTGCTTTCACACACACCTGTTGCTTTCACACACACCTGTTGCTTTCACACACACCTGTTGCTTTCACACACACACCTGTTGCTTTCACAAACACCTGTTGCTTTCACACACACCTGTTGCTTTCACAAACGCCTGTTGCTTTCACACACACACCTGTTGCTTTCACACACACACCTGTTGCTTTCGCACGCACCTGTTGAATTCACTGACAGCTGTTGCTTTCACACACATCTGTAGCTTTTACACACACCTGTTGCTTTCACACACATCTGTTGCTTTCACAGACATCTGTTGCTTTCACACACACCTGTTGCTTTCACACACTTCTGTTGCTTTCACACACACCTGTTGCTTTCACACACATCTTTTGCTGTCACACACGTCTGTTGCTTTCACACATATCTGTTGGTTTCACACACATCTGTTGCATTCACACATACCTGTTGCTTTCACACACATCTGTTGCTTTCACACACACCTGTTGCTTTCACACACATCTGTTGCTTTCACACACACCTGTTGCTTTCACACACACCTGTTGCTTTCACACACACCTGTTGCTTTCACACACACCTGTTGCTTTCACACACACCTGTTGCTTTCACACACACCTGTTGCTTTCACACACACCTGTTGCTTTCACAAACGCCTGTTGCTTTCACACACACACCTGTTGCTTTCACACACACACCTGTTGCTTTCGCACGCACCTGTTGAATTCACTGACAGCTGTTGCTTTCACACACATCTGTAGCTTTTACACACACCTGTTGCTTTCACACACATCTGTTGCTTTCACAGACATCTGTTGCTTTCACACACACCTGTTGCTTTCACACACTTCTGTTGCTTTCACACACACCTGTTGCTTTCACACACATCTTTTGCTGTCACACACGTCTGTTGCTTTCACACATATCTGTTGGTTTCACACACATCTGTTGCATTCACATATACCTGTTGCTTTCACACACATCTGTTGCTTTCACACACACCTGTTGCTTTCACACACATCTGTTGCTTTCACACACACCTGTTGCTTTCACACACACCTGTTGCTTTCACACACACCTGTTGCTTTCACACACACCTGTTGCTCCTCACCCACACCTGTTGCTCCTCACACACACCTGTTGCTCCTCACCCACAC
>NC_091350.1:143632-156132 GCF_038502225.1 Cherax quadricarinatus
GAAAGGAGGAAGGGAGAGAGAAAATTTGAAAAGAAACAAGCAGGACAGAAAGGGAAACAAGAGAGGGAGCAAGCTAGTAAGGGACAGAAGAAGCGGTGGAGGGAGACGAGGGAGAAGAAGATAGATAATGAGATTATTAGACGGAGGGAAGGTAAGTAAAGAAAGGAGAGAGAGGGAGAAAGACAGGAAAGTGAAAAACCTGTCACGAGGAAATCTGACAACTTTCTTTCTTGTGACCGGATGTGTGTGTGCGTGTGTGTGCGTGTGTGTGTGTGTGTGTGTGTGTGTGTGTGTGTGTGTGTGTGTGTATGTGTGTGTGTGTGTGTGTGTGTGTGTGTGTGTGTGTGTGTGTGTGTGTGTACTCACCTATTTGTACTCACCTATTTGTGGTTGCAGGGGTCGAGTCCTAGCTCCTGGCCCCGCCTCTTCACCGGTTGCTACTAGGCCCTCTCTCTCCCCGCTCCATGAGCTTTATCAAACCTCGTCTTAAAACTGTGTATGGTTCCTGCCTCCACTACGTCATTTTCTAGGCTATTCCACTGCCTTACAACTCTATGACTGAAGAAATACTTCCTACTATCTCTCTGACTCATTTGTGTCTTTAACTTCCAATTGTGGCCTCTTGTTTCTGTGTCCCCTCCCTGGAACATCCTGTCTTTGTCCACCTTATCTATTCCACGCAGTATTTTATATGTCGTTATCATGTCTCCCCTGACCCTCCTGTCCTCCAGTGTCGTCAGGCCGATTTCCCTTAACCTTTCTTCTTCGGACAATCCCCTTAGCTCTGGGATTAGTCTTGTTTCAAACCTTTGCACTTTTTCTAATTTCTTGACGTGCTTGACCAGGTGTGGATTCCACACCTGTGTGTGTGTGTGTGTGTGTGTGTGTGTGTGTGTGTGTGTGTGTGTGTGTGTGTGTGTGTGTAAGTGTGTGTGTATGTGTACTCACCTAATTGTACTCACCTAATTGTGGTTGCAGGGGTCGAGACTCAGCTCCTGGCCCCGCCTCTCCACTGACTGCTACTAGGTCCTCTCTCTCTCTGCTTCCTGAGCTTTATCATACCTCTTCTAAAAACTATGTATGGTTCCTGCCTCCACTACTTCACTTGCTAGGCTGTTCCACTTCCTGACCACTCTATGACTGAAGAAATACTTCCTAACGTCCCTGTGACTCGTCTGAGTCTTCAGCTTCCAGTTGTGACCCCTTGTCTCTGTGTCCTCTCTCTGGAACATCCTATCTCTGTCCACCTTGTCTATTCCCCGCAGTATCTTGTATGTCGTTATCATGTCTCCCCTGACCCTTCTGTCCTCCAGTGTCGTCAGTCCGATTTCCCTCAATCTTTCCTCGTACGACATTCCCCTGAGCTCTGGGACTAGCCTTGTTGCAAAACTTTGTACTTTCTCTAAGTACTTTCTCTAAGTGCTTGGCCAGGTGTGGGTTCCATACTGGTGCTGCATACTCCAGTATGGGCCTAACAAACACAGTGTACAGTGTCTTGAACGATTCCTTATTAAGGTATCGGAACGCTATTCTCAGGTTTGCCAGGCGCCCGTATGCTGCAGCGGTTATTTGGTTGATGTGTGCCTCCGGTGACGTACTCGGTGTTACGGTCACCCCGAGGTCTTTCTCCCTGAGTGAGGTCTGTAGTCTTTGCCCACCTAGCCTGTACTCTGTCTGCGGTCTTCTTTGCCCCTCCCCAATCTTCATGACTTTGCATTTGGCAGGATTGAATTCGAGAAGCCAGTTTCTGGACCACATGTCCAACCTGTCCAGGTCTCTTTGCAGTCCTGCCTCATCCTCATCCGATTTAATTCTTCTCATCAACTTCACATCATCTGCGAACAGGGACACTTCAGAGCCTATTCCTTCCATCATGTCGTTCGCATATATCAAAAATAGTACTGATCCTAGGACTGTCCCCTGTGGGACCCCGCTCGACACAGGCGCCCACTGTGATACCTCTTCACGTACCATGACTCGTTGCTGCCTCCCTGTCAGGTATTCCCTTATCCATTGCAGTGCCCTCCCTTTCACATGCGCCTGATCCTCCAGCTTCTGTACTAATCTCTTGTGGGGAACTGTGTCAAAAACCTTCCTGCAGTCTAGGAAAACGCAATCAACCCACCTCTCTCTCTCGTGTCTTACTTCTGTTACCTTGTCATAAAACTCCAGGAGGTTTGTGATACAAGATTTGCCTTCCATGAACCCATGGTGGTTTTCATTTATAATCTTGTTCCGATCCAGGTGCTCGACCACTCTCCTCCTGATAATGTTCTCCATGACTTTGCACACAATACATGTCAGAGACACAGGTCTGTAGTTTAGCGCCTCGTTTCTGTTTCCTTTCTTAAATATGGGGACTACATTTGCTGTCTTCCATTTCTCAGGTAATTGCCCAGTTTCAAGGGATGTGTTGAAGATTGTGGTTAGAGGCACGCACAGCATCTCTGCTCCTTCTCTAAGGACCCATGGGGAGATGTTGTCCTGTCCCATCGCCTTTGAGATATCAAGGTCACTTATCAGCTACTTCACCTCCTCCTCGGTTGTTCGTATGTCATCGAACACTTGTTGGTATATTCCCTCTTGATGTTCCCTTCTGTGCTGTCTTCCCACAGCCCTTCCTGTCTCTACTGTAAAAACTTCCTTAAATCTCCTGTTTAGCTCCTTACATACCTCCTGATCATTTCTTGTGAATTCTCCCCCTTCTGTCCTTAATCTGATCACCTGGTCTTTGACTGTTGTCTTCCTCCTGATGTGGCTATACAACAGTTTCGGGTCAGTCTTGATTTTCGATGCTATGTCATTTTCATACTGTCGCTGGGCCTCCCTCCTTACCTGTGCGTACTCATTCCTGGCTCTGCGACTGATCTCCCTATTTTCGTGTGTTCTCTGCCTTCTCTACTTTTTCCATTCTCTATTGCACTTTGTTTTTGCCTCCTTACACCGTTTCGTAAACCAGGGGCTCGTTCTGGTCTTCCCGTTGTTTCTGTTGCCCTTGGGAATAAACCTTTCCACTGCCTCCTTGCATTTTGTTGTTACATATTCCATCATTTCGTTTACTGGCTTTCCTGCCAGTTCTCTGTCCCACGGGACCTCCCGCAGGAAGTTCCTCAACCCTATATAGTCCCCTCTTTTATAGTCAGGCTTTTCCCATTCAACTCCTGTTACTCTCTCCACTTGCAGCTCTACTATATATTCAAAGCACAGAACCACGTGGTCGCTAGCTCCTAGGGGACTCTCATACGTGATGTCCTCAATGTCTGAACTGCCCAGGGTGAACACAAGGTCCAATCTTGCTGGTTCATCCTCCCCTCTCACTCTTGTAGTGTCCTTAACATGTTGGTGCATGAGGTTTTCCAGCACCACATCCAACATCTTGGCTCTCCGTGTTTCGGGACCCCCATATGGCTCCAGGTTTTCCCAGTTAATCTCCCTGTGGTTGAAATCCCCCATAACCAGCAACTTTGTTCTGCTGGAGTGAGCTCTTCTTGCCACCTCAGCAAGTGTGTCCACCATTGCTCTGTTGCTCTCTTCATATTCCTCTCTTGACCTCCTGCAGTTCTGTGGTGGATTATACATCACTGCAATGACCACCTTGTGTTCCCCAGACTGAAGTGTACCTACTATGTAGTCTCTTTCTCCCGTCTCATCTGTGCCTTCCATTTTCTCGAATTTCCATCTGTTTTTTACGAGCAGAGTAACCCCACCTCCCCCTCTGCCCCTTCTATCTTTCCTCATGATCTGGTATCCTGGTGGGAAGATTGCATCTGTTATTGCCTCTGTGAGTTTTGTTTCTGTAACTGCTATGATGTCTGGGGACTTCTCATTGATTCTTTCTTGCCATTCCTCATGTTTATTCGTTAATCCATCTGCATTTGTGTACCAAACCTTCAACTTCTGTTCTAACACTGTAACTGTGGTGTGGGGGTTGGAAACAGAGGGATCGGTGTGTGATGGTTGGTTTGGATTGTTCAGTTGCCTTTGGGGTGTCGTGGCTGGGGTCCTTCTGCAGGTGTTTCTGGGGGGTGTGCTTGTCCTTCCACTTGTTCCTGGTTATTCTGCTCTCCTTTTTCATTTCCTCCCATTTCTCCTTTCGTTTTTGAACTCTCTCTTTCATCGTCTCTCTTTCCTCCTGTGTTCTGTCTCGATAGAGGTACACACTCATGAACTCCTGCCTGCCTCTCAGCCGTGCTTTCTCCTGCAGGATCATGGTTCGGGTTGATTCTGCCTTGAAAATTACTTTGAGAGGCCGATTCCTTTTCTTTGTGAACCACCCGATTCTCCGAAAATTTGCCATCTGGGTCATGTCCCCCTCACCTATCTCCTTC
The DNA here is from genome assembly GCF_038502225.1 of Cherax quadricarinatus. Lineage (NCBI taxonomy): Eukaryota > Metazoa > Arthropoda > Malacostraca > Decapoda > Parastacidae > Cherax > Cherax quadricarinatus. Next base: position 147,961 of record NC_091350.1, read on the forward strand.
ATGATACCTTCAATCGCATTTTTCTCCTCCTGCTTTCTTTCATCATAAGTTTCCCCTTTAACTTCGTCTAGCCCATAGACAAACACTGATCTCTCCCTTTCCACCTCCCACTGTGACTCCCATTTCATCCTCTGATGTGTTTTAGCTTCTTCCCGTGGAGTGTTCCTTCCTTCAGTCCCTTCCCTAGCTTTGGCCCCTATGCTCCTTGGTTTGTCCTTCCTGCTCACCTGTTCCTAGCCCCCACAGGTGTCTGGTAAGGTCCCTGCACATGTCCTAGTTCCTTCAATGTCTTCCAACCTCTCATTCTGTCCTAGTGTGCTCCCTGTCTTTGTTTTGGCCCCATGTGGGTCTGACAGGACCTCTGCATACAGTTTAGTTTCCATGCTCCCTTCAGACCCGTTGTCTGTGTCTGATGTAGTCATTGCCGATGCTACTTCTGTAATATCTTTGTCTCTATGCTGTTTCAGATGTCTCAGCTCCTCTTCTAATCTCTTTATCTTGTTTTCTGCTGCTGTGGCATGTTGCTTCCACCTTCTGCATTCTGCTGCTAACCTCTCTTCCATCTTCGTTGCCAGCTCATCTAGTCTCCTTTCCCAGTCTTCCTCCCTTTTTTTGAGCTCTGCCTCCCTGTCCTCCCTCCCAGATTCGTCCTTCGAGCCCCTTGTTTTCATCCTAGTTCAAGGTTCCCCCGTTGCTCCACAGAAGGAAGAGGGAGGGGTGTGTGTGTGTGTGTGTGTGTGTGGACATACCTCTTAGCTCTGGGACTAGTCTTGTTGCAAACCTTTGCACTTTCTCTAGTTTCTTTACGTGCTTGGCTAGGTGTGGATTCCAAACTGGTGCCGCATACTCCAATATGGGCCTAACGTATACGGTGTACAGGGTCCTGAACGATTCCTTATTAAGATGTCGGAATGCTGTTCTGAGGTTTGCTAGGCGCCCATATGCTGCAGCAGTTATTTGGTTGATGTGCGCTTCAGGAGATGTGCCTGGTGTTATACTCACCCCAAGATCTTTTTCCTTGAGTGAGGTTTGTAGTCTCTGACCCCCTAGACTGTACTCCGTCTGCGGCCTTCTTTGCCCTTCCCCAATCTTCATGACTTTGCACTTGGTGGGATTGAACTCCAGGAGCCAATTGCTGGACCAGTTCTGCAGCCTGTCCAGATCCCTTTGTAGTTCTGCCTGGTCTTCGATCGAGTGTATTCTTCTCATCAACTTCACGTCATCTGCAAACAGGGACACCTCAGAGTCTATTCCTTCCGTCATGTCGTTCACAAATACCAGAAACAGCACTGGTCCTAGGACTGACCCCTGCGGGACCCCGCTGGTCACAGGTGCCCACTCTGACACCTCGCCACGTACCATGACTCGCTGCTGTCTTCCTGACAAGTATTCCCTGATCCATTGTAGTGCCTTCCCTGTTATCCCTGCTTGGTCCTCCAGTTTTTGCACCAATCTCTTGTGTGGAACTGTGTCAAACGCCTTCTTGCAGTCCAAGAAAATGCAATCCACCCACCCCTCTCTCTCTTGTCTTACTGCTGTCACCATGTCATAGAACTCCAGTAGGTTTGTGACACAGGATTTCCCGTCCCTGAAACCATGCTGGCTGCTGTTGATGAGATCATTCCTTTCTAGGTGTTCCACCACTCTTCTCCTGATAATCTTCTCCATGATTTTGCATACTATACATGTCAGTGACACTGGTCTGTAGTTTAATGCTTCATGTCTGTCTCCTTTTTTAATTGTGTGTGTTTGTGTGTGTGCCTGTGTGTGTTTGTGTGTGTGTGTGTGTGTGTGTGTGTGTATGTGTGTGTGTGTTTATGTGTGTGTGTCTTCATAAAACCTACTCTTAGATTTACCAAAAGAGAATTAACTACAGAGATTATTTGTCTGAAGTGAGCCCCTGTCGATATCCTAGGCGCTATGCCCCCCCCCCAGAATCCTCACTTACTCCTGAATCCGCACACAGTTTCTCCAATTTTCATGACTTTATATTTACCGGCATTGAATTCATATAGCAACTAGTGTGACCAATCTGACAGGTTGATCATGTCATTTCGTAGTGTTTCCAGTTCTTCATTATATTTATTCTCTTCATAATCCTCTGTAATGCAAGTGTACCACACTGGAATACCACCGGCCACTTGATGAAATGGAACGAAGCCCTTTTATTTATGAAGGAACTAGATATACATACCTTGAAGCATCATTAATCTTCACTTCAGACACAGCCCCTTGAAAGAAGGCACCTTGAATAAAGGTACCTTGAATAAAGGTACCTTGAATGAAGGCAATCATACATAGGTGAATACACACACACACACACACACACACACACATACACACACACACACACACACAAACACACATATTCCCTTCTTTTTTTTTCCCTTCCTTTAACTAGCTTGTATCCGAAATGTTATCGCAGTTGATGACATCAAAGGGAAAAATCAAAGAGGAAAAGAGTATAGAGGGGAAAGGAGGGATGGAGGGGAAGGGGACTGAAAGGAGAGTGGGGGAGTGGGAGGGCTTTCAGTGGAAGGTATTTCACTTTCTGAGTGCCAATCTGAATGGCAGGAACGGTGAGGTAGGTCATGGCTTTAACACTCAGGTAAATTCAAGGTCACTCATTTATTTTAAGTGATACGGAAAAAAGAGAGTCGGGAAAATGTGCGATCGCTGGCGTGTGTGTGTGTGTGTGTGTGTGTGTGTGTGTGTGTGTGTGTGTGTGTGTGTGTGTGTGTGTGTGTGTGTGTGTGTGTGTGTGTGTGTGTGTGTGTGTGTGTGTGTCTGTGTGTGTGTGTGTGTACTCACCTAATTGTACTCACCTAATTGTGGTTGCAGGGGTCGAGACTCAGCTCCTGGCCCCGCCTCTTCACTGATCGCCACTGGGTCCTCTCTCTCTCTGCTTCCCGAGCTTTGTCATACCTCTTCTTAAAACTATGTATGGTTCCTGCCTCCACTACTTCACTTGCTAGGCTGTTCCACTTCCTGACCACTCTATGACTGAAGAAATACTTCCTAACGTCCCTGTGACTCGTCTGAGTCTTCAGCTTCCAGTTGTGACCCCTTGTCCCTGAGTCCCCTCTCTGGAACATCCTAACTCTGTCCACCTTGTCTATTCCCAGCAGTATCTTGTATGTCGTTATCATGTCTCCCCTGACCCTTCTGTCCTCCAGTGTCGTCAGTCCGATTTCCCTCAACCTTTCCTCGTACGACATTCCCCTGAGCTCTGGGGCTAGCCTTGTTGCAAACCTTTGTACTTTCTCTAACTTCTTGACGTGCTTGACCAGGTGTGGGTTCCAGACTGGTGTTGCATACTCCAGTATGGGCCTAACATACACAGTGTACAGTGTCTTGAACGATTCCTTATTAAGGTATCGGAACGCTATTCTCAGGTTTGCCAGGCGCCCGTATGCTGCAGCGGTTATTTGGTTGATGTGTGCCTCCGGTGATGTGCTCGGTGTTATGGTCACCCCCAAGGTCTTTCTCCCTGAGTGAGGTCTGTAGTCTTTGTCCACCTAGCCTATACTCTGTCTGCGGTCTTCTTTGCCCCTCCCCAATCTTCACGATTTTGCATTTGGCTGGATTGAATTCGAGAAGCCAGTTACTGGACCACATGTCCAGCCTGTCCAGGTCTCTTTGCAGTCCTGCCTCATCCTCTTCCTATTTAATTCTTCTCATCAACTTCACGTCATCTGCGAACAGGGACACTTCAGAGTCTATTTCTTCCATCATGTCGTTCACATATATCAAAAATAGCACTGTCCTAGAACTGACCCCTGTGGGACCCCACTCGTAACAGGCGCCCACTGTGATACCTCTTCACGTACCATGACTCGTTGCTGCCTCCCTGTCAGGTATTCCCTTATCCATTGCAGTGCCCTCCCTTTTACATGTGCCTGATCCTCCAGCTTCTGCACTAATCTCTTGTGGGGTACTGTGTCAAAAGCCTTCCTGCAGTCTAGGAAAACGCAATCTACCCACCCCTCTCTCTCGTGTGTTACTTCTGTTACCTTGTCATAAAACTCCAGGAGGTTTGTGATACAAGATTTGCCTTCCATGAACCCATGCTGGTTTTCATTTATAATCTTGTTCCTTTCCAGGTGTTCGACCACTCTCCTCCTGATAATCTTCTCCATGACTTTGCACACAATACATGTCAAAGACACAGGTCTGTAGTTTAGTGCCTCGTTTCTGTTTCCTTTCTTAAATATGGGGACTACATTAGCTGTCTTCCATTTCTCAGGTAGTTGCCCAGTTTCAAGGGATGTGTTGAAGATTGTGGTTAGAGGCACGCACAGCATCTCTGCTCCTTCTCTAAGGACCCATGGGGAGATGTTGTCCGGTCCCATCGCCTTTGAGGTGTCAAGGTCACTTAAGAGCTTTTTCACCTCCTCCTCAGTTGTTCGTATGTCATCCAACACTTGTTGGTATATTCCCTCTTGATGTTCCCTTCTGTGCTGTCTTCCCACAGCCCTTCCTGTCTCTGCTGTAAAAACTTCCTTAACTCTCCTGTTCAGCTCCTCACATACCTCCTGATCATTTCTTGTGAGTTCTCCACCTTCTGTCCTTAATCTGATCACCTGGTCTTTGACTGTTGTCTTCCTCCTGATGTGGCTATACAACAGTTTCGGGTCAGTCTTGATTCTCGATGCTATGTCATTTTCATACTGTCGCTGGGCCTCCCTCCTTACCTGTGCATACTCATTCCTGGCTCTGCGACTGATCTCCCTATTTTCGTGTGTTCTCTGCCTTCTGTACTTTTTCCATTCTCTATTGCACTTTGTTTTTGCCTCCTTACACCGTCGGGTAAACCAGGGGCTCGTTCTGGTCTTCCCGTTGTTACTGTTGCTCTTGGAAATAAACCTTTCCACTGCATCCTTGCATTTTGTTGTTACATATTCCATCATTTCATTTACTGGCTTTCCTGCCAGTTCTCTGTCCCACTGGACCTCCCGCAGGAAGTTCTTCAACCCTATGTAGTCCCCTCTTTTATAGTCAGGCTTTTCCCATTCAACTCCTGTTATTCTCTCCACTTGCAGCTCTACTATGTATTCAAAGCACAGAACCACGTGGTCGCTAGCTCCTAGGGGACTCTCATACTTGATGTCCTCAATGTCTGAGCTGCCCAGGGTGAACACAAGGTCCAATCTTGCTGGTTCATCCTCCCCTCTCACTCTGGTAGTGTCCTTAATATGTTGGTACATGAGGTTTTCCAGCACCACGTCCAACATCCTGGCTCTCCATGTTTCGGGACCCCCATGTGGCTCTAGGTTTTCCCAGTCAATCTCCCTGTGGTTGAAATCCCCCATAACCAGCAACTTTGCTCTGCTGGAGTGAGCTCTTCTTGCCACCTCAGCAAGTGTGTCCACCATTGCTCTGTTGCTCTCTTCATATTCCTCTCTTGATGAAATTAAGACACATGTGCAACATCTGGGTATCTTTATTGTAGACGTTTCGCCATCCAGTGGCTTTATCAATACAAATTCTAGAACATAACTTGAAGACAGTAGAACTATTTACAGAAGATGAGGTAATCAGTCCCTCAACCTAGGAGTAGGTGCGAAGAGCACCATAGTCGAGGACATTCTGAAGCAAAAGAAAGGAGCCTGGCGCTTATATAGTAACGTCAGGTGTAGCAGACGAGGGCATAGTCACTGGTAGGCGGGATTCCCCAGTGGAAGTAGGTCCTTCCCAAAGAGATGGGTTAGTTGTAGTAGTAGTTGTCGTAACCGTGAAGGTTATGTACATGTCCTCAGAATCAAGATTCCATGATGTTGCAGTGTCTGACAAGTTGTGTAAGAATGGTATATAATACCGACAAGATGAAATTAAGGCACATGTGCAACATCTGGGTATCTTTATTGTAGACGTTTCGCCATCCAGTGGCTTTATAAAACGAAACGTCTACAATAAAGATACCCACATGTTGCACATGTGTCTTAATTTCATCTTGTCGGTATTATATACCATTCTTACACATATTCCTCTCTTGACCTCCTGCAGTTCTGTGGTGGATTATACATCTCTGCAATGACCACTTTGTGTTCCCCAGACTGAAGTGTACCTACTATGTAGTCTCTTTCTCCCGTCTCATCTATGCCTTTCATTATCTCGAATTTCCATCTGTTTTTCACGAGCAGAGCAACCCCACCTCCCCCCCTGCCCCTTCTATCTTTCCTCATGATCTGGTATCCTGGTGGGAAGATTGCATCTGTTATTGTCTCCGTGAGTTTTGTTTCTGTAACTGCTATGATGTCTTTCTTGCCATTCCTCATGTTTATTCGTTAATCCATCTGCATTTGTGTACCAAATCTTCAACTTCTGTTTAATACTGTAACTGTGGTGCGGGGGGTGGAAACAGAGGGATCGGTGTGTGATGGTTGGTTTGGATTGTTCAGTTGCCTTGGGGGTGTCGTGGCTGGAGCCCTTCTGCAGGTGTTTCTGGGGGGTGTGCTTGTCCTTCCATTTGATCCTGGGTTATTCTGCTCTCCTTTTTCATTTCCTCCCATTTCTCCTTTTGTTTTTGAACTCTCTCTTTCATTGTCTTCCTTTCATCCTGTGTTCTGTCTCTATCGAGGTACACACTCCGGAACTCCTGCTTGCCTCTCAGCCGTGCTTTCTCCTGCAGGATCATGGTTCGGGTTGATTCTGCCTTGAAAATTACTTTGGGAGGACGATTTCTTTTCTTTGTGAACCACCCAATTCTCCGAAAATTTGCCAACTGGGTCATGTCCCCCTCGCCTATCACCTTCATGATATCTTCAATCGCTTTTTTCTCCTCCTGCTTTCTTTCATCATAAGTTTCCCCTTTAGCTTCGTCTAGCCAATAGACAAACACGGATCTCTCCCTTTCCACCTCCCACTGTGACTCCCATTGGATCCTCTGATGTGTTTTAGTTCCTTCCCGTTGAGTGTTCCTTCCTTCAGTCCCTTCCCTAGTTATGGCCCCTATGCTTCTTGGTTTGTCCTTCCTGCTCACCTGTTCCTGGCCCCCACAGGTATCTGGTAAGGTCCTTGCACATGTCCTAGTTCCTTCAATGTCTTCCAACCTCTCATTCTGTCCTAGTGTGCTCCCTGTCTTTGTTTTGGCCCCATGTGGATTTGACAGGACCTCTGCATACAGTTTAGTTTCCATGCTTCCTTCAGACCTGTTGTCTGTGTTTGATGTGGCCATTGCCGATGCTACTTCTGTAATATCTTTGTTTCTGTGCTGTTTCAGATGTCTCAGCTCCTCTTCTAATCTCTCTATCTTGATTTCTGCTGCTGTGGCCTGTTGCTTCCACCTTCTGCATTCTGCTGCTAACCTCTCTTCCATCTTCCTTTCCAGCTCATTTTGTCTCCTTCCCCAGTCTTCCTCCCTTTTTTTGAGCTCTACCTCCCAATCCTCCCTCCCAGATTCGTCCTTGGAGCCCCTTGTCCTCATCCTGGTTCTAGGTTCCCCCGTTGCTCCACAGAAGGGGGGACGGCTGTGTGCGTGTGTGTGTGTGTGTGTGTGTGTGTGTGTGTGTGTGTGTGTGTGTGTGTGCGTGTGTATGTGTGTGTGTGTGTGTGTGTGTGTGTGTGTGACTGTGTGTGTGTGTGTGTGTGTGTGTGGGTGTGTGTGTGTGTGTGCGTGTGTCGGTGTGTGTGTGTGTGTGTGTGTGTTTGGGTGTGTGTGTGTGTGTGTGTGTGTTTGTGTGTGTGTATGTGTGTGTGTGTGAGAGTGTGTGTGTGTGTGTGTGTGTGTGTGTGTGTGTGTGTGTGTGTGTGTGTGTGTGTGTGTGTGTGTGTATGAATGTGTTAGTTACCGGTTGTCAAAGGCCCTTGTCGCCAAACACCTGGCCTGCTGTGTGTGAGTGTGTGTGAGACCCAGGCAGTGGATCTAGCTTAAGTCACCCCTTGCCCCTGACGGCCCACACGGGTTTAGCGCGCTTCTTGAGTAATCCAGCGCAACGCAGTCTAACTACAGTTGTTGTTGTGACTCGTTCCCATGACGTATCTCTGGTCGCTGGAGTCATCTTTAACGAACAGCGTTGCATTCTTTACGTACGAGTTTTACTACTAACAATAACAAATGATTGTAATATAAACAGTTTTTATAATGAGTTACAATGACACGTAAAACATCAGACGAGAAAATATAAATCACAGGTTATTAAACTTGAGAAAATAATCATAATGGCTACCATA